>NW_026057589.1:5053661-5155784 GCF_023721935.1 Panthera uncia | reverse complement strand
ACAGACACACACACACTTATAAAACCTTCCTTTAAATGTGGCATATGCTATGTCCAATCACATCCATTGCAAGTAACCCACAGACTACATGTAGCATGTGTGACTGATAAAATTGTGGTTGAAATCCAGTGATATTTGAAGATTCTTTGTGATGCCAGCCAAAACCAGCTCATTAATACAAACAGCAAAAGCGCTTTTCATGCTCTTATGAGTTTCTCATGCATTTTGTCATTTGAGTCTCATATCAATGTTCTAAGAAAGATTGATTATTACTCCCATTTTATGGAAAGAGCAGTTCAGGCTTAGCTGGCACTCTGAAAAGAAAAGAAAAACAAACCAAAAACAAAAACAAAAACAAAAATCTCATCCAGGAAGAGAAAAAATAGTCTTAGTGAAGTTCTCCTGATTCCTTTTTTAGCACCCTGACCTTAATCATATCCTGCCACATAAATGAGCTATGTCCAGGCAGTTCCTAGACTCTTTGGAAGCTACATTAAGCCAACAGGATACTAAGTGCACTTAGTGGGAGGAGGACATGAATTATTAAGCATTATCCTAGTGACCTGGAAAGTTCATGCAAAGACACTTCCTTACACCATGCTGAGGTTTATTCACCCAAAAGACCTGTCTCAAGGACATGTTAGGCCAGTCTTGTCATGGTGCATCTTATGTTGTCGAAGAGGGTAAGCCCCAGCTGCAGATGGGACCAACCAGCCAGGTCAACAAATCCCTGTTTCTAGGGAAAGTGCAGTCAGAGAAATGATAGGGTGGGTCCTGAACTGACTTGGGTTGGGATAAACCCAAATTTGGGCAGAGGGACACTTGAGAATACGACCCTGGGATTAGTGAAGAACTGAGTTTAGGCAGGGTAGGGAGATCCATTATCAAGGAAATTAGAGGTATTTATTCCAAATCTAGAGGAAGGGGACCAAAAAGTGTTATCTCCAAACCCATGGGCATTATGATGACTCTTTAAGCTTCAATCTTTGGGTTAAGAAAATTGGAGAGTGTATTTGCATTTTAGATGTTTCAATTAAGCTATAATTCTGCTCTTTGCTGTTTTATAAAATTCATTTTTTTTTGCAGTCTGGTAATGTTACCTCAGAACAACCACTTCTCTTTCTCTCTTTCAAATGAGATACTATGAATACTTGCCAGAAATATCAAGTTAATGCCCAAGCCAGCTCTATGTTCTGATTTATCTTTCACGTTGACTCCGAGTAACAGAGCCATACATTAAGGAACAAAGCTCGCTGCTGGGGTATTTATAACCTTGTCTTTTAAAACATTTGGCAGACTTTCAGACCCTCCATATGTTCACAGTATTAAACTTTACCATAAAAGGAACTTAAGAGTTACATTTGAAGAAAGCTGGTATTGTATGGTCTGAAAGTCTGGCGGTTTAAAAAAAAATAATCAAGTCCAAGTTGAAATAACAGATGTTCTGTGATCCTGCTGAAAGTTTAAATGCCACACAACAAAGTCCTGCTCTCCCTAACACTGCAGATGTCATATTTCAGGAGCATTTTCAGTGACGCAGAGCAGACACATTGAGTTTCTGAGCCTGGTTTAATAAGGATGCATTCCTTAGTGCTGAGGACTAGAAAGGAAGGCTGTAAGGAGGGGACCACAGCCGGCCAGCCCCCATGCTGCACCAAGACCCCCTCGTAGCATCATCAAAGCCTACAGAAGCCAGGCGGCCTCCTATGGTGACAAAATCCCTCCAGTGGGGGAAGCAAATCTGTAGAGATATGGGGAGTAAATACTGGAATCTATTTTTCTATTCATATATCTGAATAGAACATACATTTACTTACCTAAAAAATGAGAAAAAAAATAACATTTTTTTCTAATACCTGGCATTGATTGAAGCTGGTACCATTAGTTTCTCCATCTTTCAGAGGGTCCCAGATCCTGAATTATGTTTGATGTATCCCATTAAAGGGATTCCATAACTTGACCAAGTTGGCAATTATCCTACTGCCACTGTGTTGTGACGTCCTGCTGTTCAAGGTGGCTCAGTTAAGTAAATTTATGGAGTATATAATGTGGGCCTGACTAAATTAAGCCATTCAAAAGGAAGTAGATTTTTCAAATTCCTGAAAAGAAAATATGGACTGAAGATAATACTAACAAAGTAAGCAGAAGTGAACTCCAGGACAAGAGGAGAAAGTATTATTCTGAGGCAGAGCTTTCATCAGCCACATTTCAAAATACCGTAATGGGGATACGGTCAGGTCTATGAAGAATTAGATAACCCAAAAAGACTAAATGCTACTGTTTGGATTCTGTAGTATTTGGGTTCTAAAACAGAAAAAGAAGACATTAGTGGAAAAACCGGTGAAATCCAAATGAAGTCTCTATTTTACTTAATAGTATTGTATCAATGTTAATTGATGAAGTTTGATAAATGGCTATATACATAATGAACATGAGGAGAAACTTGGTGCAGGAACAGTCTGTACTATCTTCAAAACTTTCCGATAAATTTCAATCATTCCAAAATTATTTAAAAATTTTTTAATGTTTATTTATTTAGTTATTTATTTTGAGAGAGAAACACACACAGAGTGTGAGCAGGAGAAGGACAAAGAGAGAGGGAAACAGAATCAGAAGCAGGCTCCAGGCTCTGAGCTGTCAGCACAGAGCCCGATGCGGGGCTCGAGCTCACCAAGGGTGAGATCATGACCTGAGCCGAAGTCCGACGCTTAACCAACTGAGACACCCAGGCGCCCCAAAAATTATTATTTAAATAATTCTTATTAAAATAACTTAAGGTAAGCTGAGGATGCACCAGGAGTTATAAAATAAACTAAAAATCCTGGAAATGAGAAAATGCTAATTAACTCTAATAACATCTAAAATGCTAACCGAAGAAAATTATTTATTATGTTTTGGACATTTTTTTCCTAATTTTTTCTCCTCTTGAAGATCTTAATTACGTACTTACATATATCTTTCACAAATAGTTTAGACCTACTTTTATTTTTTCTAGTTTTATTAAGGAATCCTTAACAAAATTGTAACACATTTAAAGTGTACATTGTGAAGATCTGACACATGTGTACATTGTGAAAAGATGCCCCCGTTGAGTTAATTAATAAATCCATTACTTCATGTATTTCTTTTCTTTTCTCTTTTCTTTTTTTTCCTTTTCTTTTCCTTCTTCTTTCTTTCTTTCTTTCTTTCTTTCTTTCTCTTTTTCTTTTTTTTGGTGAGAACATTTAAGTTCTCCTCTTTTAACAAATTTTAGTTACACAATACAGTGTTGTCAACTGTAGTCACCATGTAATACATTAGATCCTGAGAACTTATTCATCCTGTAACTGAAAGTTTGTACCTTTTACCAATTTCTTCCTATATTCCTATATTCCTCACCCCTAAGCCCCTGGCAACCACTTTTCTAGTCTGTTTCCATGAGTTGGGTATTTTAAGAAAATGATTTTAAAGACAGATCATCATTCTCTACATCTGTGGTAAACCTCATTCTAAGAATGATTTTTCATTCATGAGGAAATGGAAATAACAGTTTTGCAAGAAGCAAAGAGAGGACATTTTGAGAATGCTTCCACTGTTATATGATTTTCTTGCCAAAGATGATTTACCTAACCTATAAATCTATCAAATATTCCCAGTTAAAACATATATTGTCAATAAGTAAAAATTAAATAGGGATTCTCAATTAAAGAATAAAAAGGAGTTTGTGATAACTGATTTGTGGCCTGGGCTGTTTCTCAAATAGGATTTACTGTGTAAGACAGCGTTATGGTCAGGTGATGGTGGGGAGAAAGGCCAATTGAATCAGCAAGAAATGTAACTGAGAGTATTACCAGCTCCTCCTTTATTAACCATGCAACTCTTCCTCCACACCTTTTTTTAAAACTACCGCAACAGTACTTTTAGAAACAGTTTCCAAAATTTAGAAATACATGCCATGACTACATGCTCATACTAGTAAATCTGTTTCTAAGATTAATTGCAGAGGAAAATCAGGGTTTTTGTTGTTGCCAATAGGGATGCTTGTCATAACACTGTTTATAATACAAGAAAAAAAATGAAGTGACTTAAATTCCCCCAAATAAATGATGTTACATCTATTATCAATTTGGGTATTCAATCATTATAATTACATTCCAAATATTATATAAGCATGTGGAAACATACCAAGAATCTTTTTTTTCCTGAAATACTAATGTGTATAGGCAAGATGATCTAAATAGAAGAAGGCAAAAAAGAGAGAGTGAGAGAGAGAGAATGAGAAATTATTCTAAGCCTTATTTTCCTCATTTGGAAAGTGGAGATAATAATGCTGCTTGTCTCATGTAGTAATCATGAGAACTGCATCAGGAAATGTCTGCAAAGTGCTTAGGAGGCCATTTTGACCCTGCATCTTGCCCATAACAGGTGCATGTTGAGTGAGGGTGATGATGATTTTCTTTTGCAAACCTCAGTGGAGCCTGGCTGGCAGATGGGCTCTGGGTATGTGAGTTCAGGGTAAGAACCATAGATGGCCAGTGCTTTCAGGAAACACTTCTGCTTACGGTAGATGCAGGATCTCAAAGATGTAAGCGATTCCTCCCACAAACTACTCCAAAAACTTTGCTTGCCTCTAGTGTGCCTGCCACTTAAATGCTTGCCACAGAAACACCTGCCACTGTAGTGTCTGCAGCTTGAAGGTATAGGTCAAGTTCACCCACAACCCCACTACTTCCTGGTGCTTTGATCTGTATTTGCAAAAAAAAAAAAAAAAAAAAAAAAAAGACTTAAAAAGGTAAACTTATTTCTGTCAGTCTTCCATGTAGCATTCTGGCATTCTTTCTCTTACCCCTCTCTTCCCTTCTCCTTTCTTCCTTCTTCTCAACCTACTCACAACTGCCTTGGGTGTGCCCTATCATCTGTCTCTGAGTCTATGATAGTTGCACTCACGGTTATATCCCTATCCCTGTTTGATTTCTGCCCACTCACTAACAAATCTCCCCTCTTACTATTGGAAGTATCTTTTAGAATTCAGATCTGAGCAATTCCATTCTTATTTTAAAAACATTTTCTAAAAAAAACATTTTCTAGCTTCCTATTTTTCACAGGGCAAGATTGATTGGTACAGCATAAACATTTCTTCATCATTGAACCTCAATATTCTTATCAGATGCATTTCAAACCAATCTTGCCAGCCAAGTGTCTTCCTTGAACACACTATTTATTATGCCTTGCCTAAAAAGCAAGCTGATCCTGTCTCTGGAAAGCTCTCACTCTGTTTGCCTGTCTGTGAATTCTTGTTTCATCTTCCTTTATCAGAGATGTGGTCTCCTCCAGGAAGCTTTCCTTCTCTTCACCCAGAAAGATTATTTCTCCTTCCTTTTTGCCACTAGCAAACTTTCTCTCATGGTATCATGGGGCATTGTGATCCATTGCTCCATGCCTGTCTCTACCACTGGGCTCTGAGCTTCTGGAAAGGCTCTCTGTTATTTATCTCCACAGCTGATGGTTGATGATTTGATTGACAAATACTTTTCGAATGCCTGTTGTATTTATAAAAGTTTCACTGTTAGTATGTATGTATAAGAAAGTACCTCTAGGAGGTCTCAGATAAAATGCAAATGTTACTTAAATAGCATTCATTATATTAGTGTAGAGTATCTATCAAGTTTAAATTTAATTGGTTAATTTACCTATGGAATACAGAAGTGTTACTGGCTTCAGGCACAGATAGATGTGGGTACTTAAAAAGTCATCAAACTTTTGTGCCTGCTCTAAAAGACTTCATTCTCAGGTAAGTCCTGTCCACTTGGTTGCTCATATAGAGCAATGGCCCCTGGAGACTTACATCTGGCCAGATAACAAGGCCGGAGAAAGTCCTTATTTTCTGAGAAATAATGAATGCAGAAATTATAGGTATGAGTCTTACTTGGTCAAACTTAGGTCATGTGTCAACCCCTAAATAAATCAATGTCTTACTGTGATTTACTAGACAGAGGTCAGAGACAAAACTTATGGACAGAGAAAAGAGGGGTGGTTTTCTAAATGAAAGTTTTTGTTAAAATAGGAGGGGGGAGGAGAGAGAATGTGATATATATGATATGTTGGACAGACAAAAAATAGTCACTCCCCATAGATATATACATATATCCTTTTTGTTAACCTCTCTATGGGGAGTGACTATCTTATGTATATATGTACACACACACACATAAATCCATATATGTATTTAACACTATTAATCCATGAGGTCCCTCTTTCTCCATCAGTCTTCAAAGCCCGTCTCAGATATAACTTCTGTTATGAAGTCTTCCACAGAACCCCTAGGAAGAGTGAATCTCTTGTTCCCCAGCTCTTGATCCTGCCTCCATTACTGCACATAAACTCATGTTGTACTGCAATTGTCTGTTCAGTATGCGCTTCCCCAGTGGAGTGTGCATCCCTCAGGGTGGGGCCTTCAACACCTTACTGAGCTGTAGTATCCTTTGTAGAAGTGTTTGCTAATCATAGGCATGGATATGCAAGAGGATACAAACTGAGAGAAAGAATAGGAGCTGGTCAAGAGATAATAGGCCCAGGAAAGTTCTGTCCACCTCATGAGAGTGAGACCATAAACATGGGATACATTCTCGCAGCCACCTACTGTCTTCCTCTGCCTGTCATTGGTATAGTAAATAATGTATTGGCTAGAATTCAGATAAATCTCATGCACATTATTATCTGGCCACTTACTGGCTAGGTAAGTTATCTATATTTTCTGAGTCTCCAGTTTATCATCTGTAAAACAGGGATTGCACTATCCATAAATAAAGCAATTAAAAAATAAAATTAGAAAGTGTCTTTGAAAGTGAATGGTGGTAGGCCCTCAGTCTGCATTAGTTTCACTCCTAGTCTTCTTATGATTTGCTTCTTTGTGGTAACAGTACTCTTTCATTTGTTCAACCTGTATATGAAAAACTTTTCTACATATGTCTTCCCAGTAGGACTAATGCACACATTTCTTCCACCTGCTAGAGGCAGGAATTGGTGTGTTCTGACTACAGAAGGTTGGAATCGGGCACCAGTTCACACAGAGATCTGACATGGGAAGGATTCAGAAATGATGCACAAAGGGAATCAAGTGCTGCCCACTATATTGGTAGATTACAGCAATGAGAGAACTCACATCTAGAAACTAACAGAAAAAAAAAGATGGTGGCTACTGTCATTAAAAATTCAAAGTGATACAAATTATATGATTTCCTTCTCTTTCTCCTCTCTCTCAACACTTCTTATCTCCCTTTCTGCATTCCTCCCCATTTTTATCCATTCTTATTAGTTTATTCTCATTCAGACTGTCCATGTAGACAGGAAAATGGACCTGGTAGCTCCTTGCTTTCAATGTTCTTTTAGCTTTTCATCACAGGAAGAAAGCTCTTTCTCTTTCCCTCTCTCTTTGCTCATTTCCCATTCATTTCCCTCACCCCTATGTCTACTCTTCACCTCCTTATCCTTTCCTTCCTCTGCTCTTAGTTTTCTGTATTCAATCTTATGGAAGATAACCTTATAAATCACCCCTACTTAGGCCAGTACTTATGCCCCTGGACCAATCTCTTTGCACAAGGAGAGGGATGAAGCACCATGATGGACCAGGACTGCATGGAGGGTCCAGATGCACAGCCAAGTTCATCAAAGGCTCCATGGTGGATAGCTCTATCAGAATCCCAACCCATGAAGAAGGAAGGATACTGGAGAGGCACTTGAGAAAGCTCAGTGTCCTTGGTAAGGTAACTATACCCATGGAGGTTTACATCATGGTACCTGAAGAAGTCAGAACTTGCACAATTTGAAATTCTTTCATATGCATTTCTACTGCATTCAAACAGCATTCCTGGGCAGATTCCCATATAAGAGAAGGGTGGGTTGTGTCCAGGGTAGTGCTCAAAGGAAGCTTGAGATTTCTTTTTTTATTTTATAATCTTAATGCTTAGTTTTAACTTTATATTTAGTACACTTTATTTTTTGGAACAGTTTTAGGTTTATAGAAAAATTCAGAATAAAGTACACAGAGTCCTCATATACAACCTCACGCCCTCCCACCCCTGCATGGCTGCCCCATTACGGTATTGACATCTTCCATCAATGTGGTCCATTTGCTATAACTGAGGAACCAATACAGATACAATATTATAACTAAAGTCCACAGTGTATATTATGATTTATTCTTTTTGTTGTACATTGTATGGACCATTGTATGGTCAAAGACAAATATCTAATGCCATGTATCTACCTTACAGTATCATAGAGAATAGTTTCACTGCCCTGAAAATCCCCTGTGCTCCATGTATTCATCCTTCTCTCTTTCCCTTGCAGCCCCTGACAACCACTGATATTTTTCCCTTTTCCCTAGTTTTGCCTTTTCCAAAATGTCATATAGTTGAAACCATGCAGTTTGTAGCCTTTTCGGGTCAGCTTCTTTCACTTAGCAAATAAGCACTTAAGAACCCTCCAGGTCTTTTCGTGGGTTGAGAGCTCATTTATTCTTCTTCTTTTTTTTTTTTTTTTAGTTTATTTATTTTTCAGAGAAACAGTGCAAGCTGGGAAGGTACGGAGAGAGAAGGGCCAGAGGATTGGAAGTGGGCTCCACGCTGACAGCAGAGAGTGTGATGCAGGGCTTGAATTCACAAACCGTGAGATCATGACATGAGCTGAAGTCAGATGCTCAACCAACTACGCTACCCAGGTGGCCCAAGAGAGCTCATCTCTTCTTATTGCTGGTGACATTCCCCTGCATGGCTCACGACAGTTTGTTTGCTCCATTCACCTGTTGAAGGACATCTTGGTTGCTTCTACCTTTTGGCAATTGTGAATGAAATTGCTATAAATGTGCATGCACAGGTTTTTGTATAGATTAGAGTTTTCAACTCATTTAAGTAAATATCGTGGAACATGATTGTTGCATTGTGTGGCAAGGTTATGTCTGGCTTTATTAGAAACTGCCAAAATGTCTTCCAAAGTGGCTACACCATTTTGCATTGGTACCAGCAATAAATGAGAGTAGCATTTGCTCCACATTCTTCCAGCATTTGGTGTTTTCAGTGTTCTGGATTTTCCATTTTAATAGGCGAGTAGCAGTGCAGACTTTTTTTTCAAAGTTACCTCTTGCTATCACTCTGTATGACTTCAAATAACTACCTTATCATTTTCTTCAATAAGTCGCAGTTATGACCTGTGACCTGGCTAAATGGCCTCTTCATCCTCATCCAAAGCCCCAAATCTTGCATCAGAATTATGCAGAACCCTGGGCTTCATTCCATTCTTACTACCCCTAATATCTTGCGTGGAGGTCCTTGGAATCTACATATTTCACGTTATTCTAAAGAACATGAAAATCTGAGGACCTGTATTGTGATCCTTGTTTCAAACACATTAGCTCATCTCATGCCTACAGGCTTTCCTAGGAGAGCTCCATATCTTCATCTGAACCAGTGCCAGTCTCATTGGACACAGAGACATTCTGAAGCAGTACCTTCAAGACTCTGAGTCTCTAGTTCCTCATTTGAAACATAGCTCTAATGCTACCCACCCCAGAGCACCTGAGGGGTTGAATGAAATAGCTGGTATGAATTTCTTGGGATAGAGACCAACAGAAGCAGCTTCTCAACCAACTGCTTCCTATTACACAGATAAACCTGTGAAGCTGACCACACCACTGCGTAATTCTTGTAAATGCATAGCGTGGGCCCATCTGAGTCCATACTCCTTCCCTCCCACTTCTGGGATTAACCAAGCAAAATGCCAAGGGGGAAAAGAGGAGAACTAGTCAGAGTAGGAGCTGTGGGAAACATGCTTTATTTTTCTACATCTCTATTTGCTTTACAAAAAGAGATTAAGGGGGCTCAAGAGAAAAAAACAAGTGGAAAGCTTTTGTTTCTATCACATGGGCAACTTTTATATGCCTGTATTATGATGTTGGTGTGTCACATATGTGAGACAAACTTACAGAGATACCGACTTAAACCTTGAGTCCACATGATGCTCTCAGCTGGAAGGGATCGGGAGGATGATCCATCCCTGCCTTACCACTTTGGCGATGAGGAAACTGAAGTCCACAGAGAAGAAGCAAGTTCACACAGCCTCTAGTTCAGAACTGGGGGCTAAAACTCCTTGACTTGAAGATTTTGTTAAAATAATAGAATAAAATATGGGCGCCTGGGTGGCTCATTTGGTTAAGCATCCGACTTCGGCTCAGGTCATGATCTCACAGCTTGTGAGTTGGAGCCTCGCGTCAGGCTCTGTGCTGACAGCTCAGAGCCTGGAGCCTGCTTCAGATTCTGTGTCTCCCTCTCTCTCTGCCCCTAACCCACTCGCATTCTGTCTCTGTCTCTCTCAAAAATAAATAAACATTAAAAGAATTAAAAAAAAATAATAGAGTAAAACAAGCCTGCCTTGGCTTCCTTTACAGGCTTAGCTCCAGCCTCTGCTTCCACCTGACTACGCTCTTTCTTAGTGTCCCTGTTGTCTTGTGCCACCTCTACCTCAACCACCTGAAGGGTCACCTGGTGACTCTTCAGGTTTCCATCTCTGCTTCCTGGCTTTTATCTATCTCACTTAGGTTCTCCAAGGACTAACGATGGTCAATGCTATCTCTCCAGTACTGTAGCCCTAACATATCTGAGTACCTCTTTCTATCAAGACTCTTGGCTCCTTGAGTCCCAATCAAGATATTCTCTCTCTCTCCACCATGTTGCTTTAGAACAAAGCCCTCAGTCCTCCATCTGGGAGAATGACTTCTTATCCCTATTTTGTTTTCAAAGTATTAACTTAACATTATATATTATATTTATGTACAGTAACATTTATTCTTTTTGGTTTACTGCTCAATGTGTTTTGACAAATGCATAGATCTCACCATTTGTAACCACCATAGTAACCACCATTGCAATCAGCACAGAACACTGAGGACTAACTTCTAAACAAATTCTGTTTGTTCAGTGACACTTAATTCATTTGTTATTTTTCATTCCCAGTAGTTATCTTCTAATTGCACCTTCTGATATGGATGAGAGATTCAGTGTAATTAAAATGACTTGTTAAAATTTTCTAATGGTTACAGGGTTGAATTTTAATTGTCATGGGCAGCCCAATTGCCCACAATTTTTGAGAGAGAGAGAGAGAGAGAGAGAGAGAGAGAATATGAGTGAGAGAATATGAGTGGGGTAGGGGAAGAGTGAGAGAGGGACATAGAATCTGAATCTGAAGGAGGCTCCAGGCTCCAAGCTGTCAACACAGAGCCCGATGTGGGGCTTGAACTCACGAACCGTGAGATCACGACCTGAGCGGAAGTCAGATGCTTAACTGACTGAGTCACCCAGGCGCCCCTAGGACATTTTTGATAGTGGAAACAAACAAACAAAAATTAAAATAAAATAGTGGAAACATTTAATGGACTCCTGATACTCTATTCAATGGAGTCTACACTTGGATCTGAGGGTTATACATTGGTCTGGTCTAGAACTGGGTCAGAATGCTTTCCTTAAATTTCTTGAAGTTATTCCAAGGGATCCCCCTGGGGAGACACAGAAATGGTTGCAAAGTTTATAGCATGAGTCTTGGAGATATGAGGTATTATTCCTGGCACAATATTAGAGAGTCTCTTATATCAAGTCATTTTGACGGCTAAGTCGGTATTGATCTCTACATTCTCAAATATCAAAACCAAGTTGTCAGCGATAAAAAGAAAGTGGGCAGAGACCTCCCAGGAATTTCCTGCTAGAATAAAAAAAAAAAGAAAGAAAAGGAAAGAAAAATTCTTGCTCTTTGCTGTCCAAATGCTCAGCATGTTAAACCTCACTTTGAATCAGTCTCTCAGACAGATAATGAGGTGGTAACACAATACAGGACTGTAATAGAAATAGATTGAGTGAAAAAGAATTTTTCAGGATATGAGCTGAGATATGTATACAAAACCAGGCAGCAATCATTAATAAAACTCATTCTTTGGCCTCACTCTCAATCTGTCTTTCCTGTCTGGTTGGAAACTGGGATATTTTAGAAGGGAATAACACATCAAACAACACATCTGCGTGGTTAATGAAGGTGTCAGACTGGAGTTGGGTTTTAAAATGGAAATCCTTTGGCAAACTGCAATACCGAGATAAGATACTTTTTATGGACTGTAAGAATTTAAATACTTTGAGTTGCTTTCATAGAACGTCCTTAAGTTTTAATAATATCCAGACATTCTTATTTTGCAGTGAATGAATAATGAGAAAAATGTGTCCTACAGTGCCATAATTATGGAGAGACTAGGTATTTTGAAAATAAAATAACTATGGGATCATAGTTTTAAAAAATTAATAGAAATAAAAGGGATTATGGAGTTAATCTCATCCACTCTTTCTTCTCACAGATGAGAAAACAGAGGTGAACTACTTATTCTCTCTAGATTATTAAATAATGACAAAGACTAGCACGAAACCAGGGTATTTTAGAGCCGTGACTTAAAATCATGTTAGAAAAGTGGTTCTACAGGGGTGCCTGGGTGGCTCAGTCCATTAAGAGTCTGACTCTCGGTTTTGACTAAGGTCATGATCTCACAGTTCAAGAGTTCAAGCCCGGTGTCCAACTCTGAGAGGAGCCTGCTTGGAATTCTCTCTCCTTCTCTTCCCGCCCCTCCCCCACTCATGCACTCTGTCTTTCCCTCAAAATAAATAAAACTTAAAAAAAGAAAAAAAAGTAAGAAGAAAAGTGGTACTACGTATACCAGACAAGTGACCCACGGGTGAGGGGACTGAGCTTCTTTCGACATCTCTGTTTTGCTGCGAATACAATCAGAAGCTTAAAGAATAGGGGAGTTAGAAGTGGTTTAGATCAGAATGATGGTCAGGAAATAAGACCTTAACTGAAATCCTGACTTGGTGAGGCTATTTTGGCTGGAGAAATCAATGCCAACAACTAATATAATTGTACCAATAAAAGAAAGAAGGTAACAGAGTGGGTTCTAACATTATAATTAGTCTCTTCTGTACTAGATGGACAACCTTGGGCAAGTTTGGCTTTCATTACAGGCTTCATTTATATATATATATATATATATATATATATATATATATATATTACATTTAAATATATTATATATGAATATATTATAAACATTTATTAATTTTTAAATTATACAAGTTTTAACAAATTATATAAATTAAATTATACACATTTAATAAAGTGTATAAATAATTTTAACAAATATATAAGAAATATGTTAAAGTATTTATTATATTTTATATATTTTTATTATACATAATATAAATTTATATACATTTTTCATTATGTATACATATTTCCAATATATATATTTCCTATACACATATATATCTGTCTCCTATACATATACATATATATTTCAAATATATAAATATACTACACATATACATATATATTTCCTATATATATGGGAAATTATATATATATATATATATATATATATATATATATATATATATAAAATGAAAGGAGATAACTATTGCACACCATATAAAAAATAAAATAAAATAAATTCCAGTCAGATAGTACACCTCAATGTAAAAGATAAAACAATAAAGCTTAGTGGGTTGAGCATTGGGACTCGTGATTTGGGCTTAGGTCACTACTCCAGGGTTGTAGGATCCAGCTCTGGGATGGGATCTGCTCTGATAGAATAGAGAGTGCTTGGGATTTTCTCTCTCCCTTTCCCTGTGTCCCTCCACTGCTTGAGCATGAACTTTCTCTCTCTCTCTCTCTCAAAATAATTTTTAAAAAATGCAGGAGAATATCTTCATGAACTTGAGGTGGGCAAATAATTCTTAAAAGGACACAAAAATGGGGGTGCCTGGGTGGCTCAGTCAGATAAATGTCTGGCTTCAGCTCAGGTCATGATCTCATGGTTGGTGGGTTTGAGCCCTGCATCGGGCTCTGTACTGACAAACTCAGAGCCTGGAGCCTACTTTGGATTCTGTATCTCCCTCTTTCTCTGCCCCTCCCCTGCTCGCACTCTGCCTCTCTCTCAAAAATAAATAAACATTTAAAAAAAGACACAAAAATGATAAATGATAAACTGGACTACCTTAAGAATTAGGAATTTCTGTTTAACAAAATTATCTTTTAGAGAGTGAAAAGGCAATCCACACAGTTAGAGACTATGTTTACAACACATACCTCTGACAATCAATGTGAATGCAAAGGTGAAAGGACTACTACAGTAAGCAAAAGACAGACAACCCAATTTTCAAAAATGGGTAAAAGACTTGATCAACTACTTCATAGAAGAGGATATTAAAATAGCTAATAAACATAAGAAAGAGTACTTAACTAGTCATTAGGGAAATATAATTAAAATTGCAGTGTACTATTGATACACCCCAACCACAATGGGTAAAAGGGAAAAAGACAGATGGCGTTAAGTGAGGGGGTGGCAGATATGAGGCAACTGGAGACTCATACCCTGCTGGCTGGCGTTTAACTTGGTGCAATCATTTTGAAAGAAATACAACAAACCAAAAAACCCAAAGCTGAACAGAAAAGCATGCTTTATGATCCAGCAATTTATTTTATCCCTAGGCATGTGTACATATGTGGGCCAAAAGACATGTACAAAAGTGTTCATAGAAGTATTATTTGTAGGGGCGCCTGGGTGGCTCAGTCGGTTGAGCAGCCGACTTCAGCTCAGGTCATGATTTCGCGGTCAGTGAGTTTGGGCCCCGAGTCGGGCTCTGTGCTGACAGCTCAGAGCCTGGAGCCTGTTTCAGATTCTGTGTCTCCCTCTCTCTGACCCTCCCCCGTTCATGCTCTGTCTCTCTCTGTCTCAAAAATAAATAAACGTTAAAAACATTAAAAAAAAAGAAGTATTATTTGTAATAGGCCAAACCAATGCAAATGTTTATGAACAATCAAAAAGATAGTTAAATTGCATGTCTGCATGTATGCCCATGCAGTGGAATGTTTCTGCTGCCCAGAAAGATCAGTAACAAACTACAATGAAACACAACAGCATGAATGAATCTCACCAAATAATGCTGAGTGAAAGAAGCCAGTCCCCCCAAAGTACACATTATTGTATTTCACTTATATAAAGTTCAGAAATAGGCAAAATAAACTGATGATGTTACAAGTCAGGATGCTGGGTATTCTCCACAGGGGTAGGTGAGAAAGGGAGGGGCACAGGTGACATTTGGGGTTCTGGTCTTGCTGTGTTTCCAGAGAGAAGTCCTGATTATATAGATGTATTCATTCTATCGAAATTCATTCATTTATATTCTTTTTTGTATATGTTATTTCTCAAAAATTTTTGAGAAGAAAAGTGATGGGAGTCAGAGTAGAGAATGTTAAGAGACAGTATTTATGAAGCTTTAGCTTACAAACAGTAATTCTGGGGAGTTTGCTGAAACAACAGATTTTAGTGCTCTTTTTCCAGAGAACATTGTTGTTAGGATCAGAGCAGGGTCTATTTCAAATTAAGCAACCTGGGGAATTGCAACTCAAATGGGTTCTTGTACCACATTTTGAGAAACATAATAGGATGTTTTTCAACTTTGATATTTTGAAGCTCTGCAGGCAACTAGCCAATCAAGCTAATCATAAAATTATGAGGGTATCTTCACTAAGATTTTTAACTTAAGAAATTATCATGGAAAATTCACCATCATGATGCCACGTGTAGGGTTTGCTGTTTTCAAGAGAGTCATCCTTCTTGTGATGTTTTCCAGTTAATAAACAGCTTTCTAGAGATCGTGGAAGTAGAGACTAGGGAAGAGGAAGGGTTCTGATAATGGGTGTGGAACATTTCTTGTGCTCAAGGCACTACTTACAATCTGGTAGTTGACAGGAGTGTGCCAAAGTCATTATAATGTGAGCACTTTTATGGCATCCCTAGAAATGAGTTTGGGGCCCAGTGGAAATACATCACTGGGACTGTTTTCACATAGAAAGGCCCCAGAAAGTAGAAGTGGGACACTGCATGACTTCACTAAAGAGGCATGCTTCCAGAACATTTGTCCTTTGTGCTCTGCACGGTAAGAATGTTGCACAGCCCAGTGGTGGTGGAGAACACTGCATTTTGTGTAATTCTCCAGGGGCAATCAGTAATAAAACATGCAACATATTTTGCAGTTAACCATTTAATAATGTTTGTCTTATGGAACATTATTTTCATGTAACTCCTTAATATGCACATCATGGAAACTGCTGGTTTAATGTATATTCAAATGAAACAAATTTCTCTGTTTGACATTGGTTCAGGACTACCATCAATGATAAAAAATGATGGAGCTGTGCAAGGTAAAGGAAACAGTAAGGGACAGTGGCTTCATCCACCAGATGAAATTGGGAATGTATCACCTTTGGCTGTGATTCTATCAAATCAGAGATAAAACATTACTAATGTTACTATTTTTAAAATTTTGATTTTGTATACTATTCAGGATCTTTGATGAGAATTAATATGTGTCTTGAATTAATTTTAAAAGGAAAATTATTAAAGATGTTTAAATAAATTCAACAAATTTGTGTGCATCTATACTTCTCTCTCTCTCTATCATGTCTCAAGAAAAGAGTGAAGTTTCTTCATTTCAAAATTCATCTATCCACTATATTTTTCATCCTATTTCTCTTAGCCCTTGAGTGATTTTGCTTCATCAATAAAACCTCTTTTTCCTCTATCTTAAAACTGTTTCTCTTTATGGGCTCTTTCCTATCAGCATATAAACATACACAAGCATTTTTAATTAAAAAAAAGTCCTCTCTATTCTTCTTTCCATTCCTTTGTTCAACCTTGTATACCCTTCCCTGCTAAACTACTTGAAAGAAATGTCCAGCCACACTGGAATCACTTCCTCACTATTCAATTCCCAAGTCATTGGAGTCTGGTTAATGCCTCCATTATATCTCTGAAGCTGCTCATTAAAACTCATCAAAGCCCTCCTAGTTGGTGAATCCAATAACTAATTTTCAATTGCTATCTTAACTTGAGGTTTCTGGAACATTTAATCTTATTGATCTTTCCTTCTTATTGAAGTTCACTTTCTCTTTGGACTCAGCCACACCAGTTTTTCCTGTCTCCCTAGTTACTTGCAGGAAAGAATTAATTTTCCAGACCATAGCTTTCAATAAAGGGAAAGAGCTAGCTACTCTGTTCCTTCAAAAATAGTCTGGTAAGAGTGAGCATCAAGTATCCCCTTCCCCTGTGGCTCAGTCCTTCATAGGGAAGGCATGCAGGACTAATCCACTCACCTTGGGGATGACTTATCTGACTGGGGAGATAGCTGAGACCTTGGATTTCATTTACCAGAGGGTAATTTCTCAGCTCATAAAGGAAGTTCATGGCTCTTTTTCTGCCCAAAGATATTGACCCAACTTCTGCCCCTAGTCTTCAGTTGGGAAATAGACCCATTCTCTCTGCCCTCTTCCCTGAGTTTTTTCTTTTGTTTGCTGGATAGTTATATCAAGCCTGTTAAAAATAGGAAAGTGCACCCCCTTTTTTTTGGGGTTACTGATTGTGACAGAGAACTAGTAGGAGGCGGCTAAGTTTTTGGCTTTAGTTTCGAGATATGCTTTTCAAATATGTGAATCAATGTCACATCAAATGAAAAATACAGAGACCACTCTAGCTAATTCAAATTTAGTACAGGTTAATGTAAACAGGCTTAATGGGTTACATAAGTGATACAGAACTGAGCAGCCAATTATCTCATGGTGAAAAGTCAAAAAACAAACGAGATTTTGGCAACATTGGGAAGCTGCTTCTATCCCTAGGGCTGAAGGGACAAATTGAGGAAGGAGGTGTTAATAGAACCCAGTCGCTGAGACTTTCTTTTGGGAGCTAAAATCGGAGCAAGGACTTCCTCATACCATAGAGAAGATAGTACTCAGAAGCTGGAACCACTGTGGATGCACAACTATTTTCATAAAATGCCCCTAAACGATACCCTTCAATCTTCCACCAGTATTATCCACTGACCAAATACACTCAGAAATCCATTGGCATAGTAGCATGGAAAACAGTTTACAGGAAACATTCATAGGTCAGGTTTTAGGCAAACCCAACTTTTCTAAGGAGTACTATGTTTTAGGAGTTACTGAAACATAAATAAAGCTGATGTATTGCATCTCACATAGGTTCTCTGTTTTTTCTCTACTACTTATAACCTGGAGAAGACAAAAGGTAACTAATTTGTACTCCAAACTTCAAGAGCTTCTTTTTGTCAATTGTGAGTATGTGATCCTCTACGTCTACTTATACCTAAGTATCGATATTTCCAAGGCTCTCTTCATTATTCCAATAGCCATTCTAAACTGACTCCCAAGAGCTATTATGTCCAACTTTGATCTATTTCCTGAATTTCAGTTCTGTAACTTCAATTGTCTGATTGACTTCTTCCTAAAATACCTCACCTGCAAGATAAGCTAGTGCATTCAAGCCAACACATCCCCAGTAGAAAGCATCTTCTTCTCCAATGCGTTCCTCTTCCTTTATTGCTTATCTTCATAAATGGTACCCACATCCTCCCAGTTGTGCAATCCAGGATCCTGGCAATCCTTCTTTATTCATCTTCTATAGAAATCATTCAATTACTCAAAGGACTAATCATATACACAGTAAGTATCTCTCAAGCTCAGACCATGCCACATTTTGATTTTATCCTTTTATATCTGCTGCTGGAGCTCTTTTTTAGGCTCTAATATTCTTTCATCTATGTGATTGAAATACCTATATCTTCCTTGACACTTGTGTTTTACTCTTTTAGTCCATCTTTGATGTGAACTATCAGCTTATCTTTTCAAAACAAAATTTCTAATAGTTTTATTTTCTTACTTGAAATGCTTCAAATGTTTTCTACTACTTCTAAAGAGACACATTTCCGGTTGCCTTGCTGTATCATACAAATCCCTTTCTCCCCTGCTTTATCCAGCATTGGATCATTTTTCACCATGGATTCATACATGTATTATTTCAAACTGTGTTCCAGAAATGGAAAGAACAAAAAAGAGGGTATTAGACAGTGAGATCACACAGATAACGGGAAATAGATCATTTGGGCCTTTTAGGCCATTGGTTTCAATTTTATGCTTTAAGTGAAGTGGGGAGTCAATGATAATTTTTGAGTACAAAATCATCATTCTAGCTGATGTATTGGGAATAGATTATATGTAGTCAAGGATAGAATCAGGGAGACCGATTGTAATCTTGATGGCAGAAAATGATGCTCTAGACCAGGGTGATGGCATTGAATTTGGTGGGATGTGGCTGGACTCCTGCTGTATTTTGAAGGTAGAGCCAACATGATTGCATGAAGAAGGACAAACAAGAATGATGGGAGTGAAGAGTCATTCCAAAGATTTTGACATGAGCAATTGGTGGGTGAATAAGGAAGGGAATGAGATTCAATCTGAACTTGTTAAGGTTAGAGATATCTGTTCAATATTTGTGTAGAGATAGTAGTGATGTTGTGTAGGCTTCTTATTCCTCAGGACTCGGCTGAACTGTCAACTCCTTTCAGAACCCTTAAGCAGAAATAGGTCATTTATCTCCAAGTTCCCACTACATAAGATAGATTCACAAATTTAAGGTTTTTGAATACTTGAATAGACGAATGCAAAATTGAATGAAAATAAAACTTTCATTCTCAATGTGGGGACTAAATGAGATAAAACAACCAGCATAATGTCTGCAGACAGCAACTCTGCTCATGGTCACATTCTTCCTGGGGTGGCTCACATCCAATGTCTCATTGAGATGGGAATATAAAGGCTAGGCTATTTCAGCCCAGTGGGTACAATGCTAACAGGCCATTTTAACTACGGGAATTCCAATGAGATTCGTCAAGGCTGATACTGAGCCAGCATTTCAGCTTGACATCTCACTCTGCCCAACCCTGCTTCCTTCCTCCTTCTCCCACATTTGTTGATGCCAAGAGCACTCCCCAACTAAAACTGTCTTCCTGGAGAAACAAACTTACAAAGTTGATATCAAGAGTGGTCTGAGATAGCAGTTGATAAAGTGATATTTTGGACCTAGATCAATAGTTGCCTGGCTAGAAATGAGAACTTAACAGCGGTAAGCAGAACACAGACAGCTCCTGGCACAAAGTGGTGGTCCAATCTAAACTTTTACTCATGGTGAATTGGGATTGTACACTGTTAAAAAGAAATGCATTAGTTCCTGCAGCATATTGAGCTGTGATTAAAGTGGGGGACATAATAATCATAAGGACAGCAGAAGATGGTAAGCTCCTCTTCCTAAACAAACATAGCAAATGCTGAGAGTGATTAATGGACAAGGAAAACTCTGTATGAAAGCCAGAGGGCATCCTTGGCAGGGTTCAAAGAGGTCCTCACTTCCTAAAGTAAGACAACAGAGAAACCTAAGCAATATAAGGGGGCCAGGATTTATTCAGCAGGTTGACTTAAAACTAACAACAAAGCGGAGCAAAGAAAGTTTTTTTTTCAAAAAAAAATGGTGCTGGAACAGCTGGACATCTACATGCAAGGAAAAAAAAAACTAGAAATGATTTCACACCCTTTAAAAAATGAACTCAAACTACTCATGTACCTCAATGTAAAATACAAACTGTAAAACTCCTAGAAGATAAAAGAATACTTAGATGACTGTGGTATGGCAATGAGTTTTTTAGACACCACTCATAAAAATAATAATTGATATGCTGGGCTTCATTAACATTAAAACTTCTGCTCTGTAAAAGGCAATATCAAGAGAACAAGAAGTGAAGCCACAGGTTGGGAGAAAATATTTTTGCAAAAGACCTATCTGATAAAGACTGTTATTAAAAATATTTTTTTAAATGCCAAAACTCTTAACACTGGACAATAAGAAAATAAGCATCTCAATTAAAAAATGGGCCAAATATCTTAATAGAAACTTCACCAAAGAAGATATTCAGAAGACAAATAAGATTACCAAAAGATGCTCCTCATCATATGTCATTAGGGAATTAAAAATTAACACAAAAAAGATATTACAACATATCTATTAGAATGTCAGAGAGCACAAAACTCTGATAACACCAGATGCTGACAAGGATGTGGGGTGACAGGAACTCTCATTTATTGCTATTGGAAGATGGTTTTGTGGTTTACTAGAAAACTAAACATATTCTTACAATCTGGAAGTCACGCTCCTTGGTATTTACCCAAAAGAGCTGAAAATTTATGTCCACACAAAAACCTGCACATGGATGTTTATAGCAGCTTTATTCTTAATTGCCCCAAATTAGAAGCAACCAGGTGGTGAATTGGTTAATAAGCTGTGAGGCACCCAGAAAATGGAATATTATTCAGCACTAAAAAGTAATGAGTTATCAAGCTGTACAAAAATATGGTGGAAATTTAAATGCATATTACTAGTGAAGGAAGTCAATCTGATACGGCTATATGTTGTGTGTTTCCAATTATATGACATTCTAGAAAAGGTAAAACTATGGAGACAGTAAAAAGATGAATGGTTGCCAGGGGTCTGGGCAAGAGGAGATGAATAGGCAAGAGCACACAGCATTTTTAGGGCAGTGACGATACTCTGCATGACACTATAATGATGGATCCATGTTATTGAACATTTGTCCACAATCATAGAATGTACAACACCAAGAGTGAGCTCTAATGTAAACTATTCACTTTGGGGGTACCTGGGTGGCTCAGTCAGTTGAGCACCCGACTTCCGCTCAGGTCACGATCTCACAGCTCATAAGTTCGAGCCCTGTGTCGGGCTCTGTGCTGACAGCTCAGAGCCTGGAGCCTGCTTCAGATTCTGTGTCTCCCTCTCTCTCTGCCCCTAACTCACTCGCATTCTATCTCTGTATCTCTCAAAAGTAACTAAACATTTAAAAAAATTAAAAAAAAATTAAACTATGCACTTTGGGTGATTATGATGTATTGATATAGGTTCTTCAGTTGTAACAAATGTTTCACTTTAGTAAGGCATATTGATAATGGGGGAAGCTATGAACATGTGGGACACAAGGGGTGTATGGAAAATACCTGTACCTTCCTCTTAAGTTTGCTGTGAACCTAAAGCTTCTCTAAAACAAACAAAAAACACAATGAGGCAGATCTGCTGTGTGAAGTTTAGAACACTGGTTGGGAAAAGAATGGAATGGGAACATCTAGATTGATGAAGCTAAAAATTTTGATTTCTCACACTTCCCTGAATCATCTGCTTCATTTGCAGCAGTGGTCCACACTTTTCCTGTTTAAAAGCTAGCACATCTTCTTTCCTTTAAGGCAACTCAGAGACCTCTCTTCCAAAAGATACCAATGGTCCCTCAAGATGTTCCTTCATTCCCCTCCTGGACACTCAGTCTGTAACCAGGTTAGGTTGCCATAGTACAGCTTTAGATATGCTTAACCTAATAAAAGAAGCAAAAGACCATTCCCTAAAGGAACTTCAAGCATGGAACAATATCAAAATTGGGTAGAATATAGAGTTGGATTCTGAGTTTGCCTAATCAAGGAGTTTGTTCACTGTTAGTTCCAGAACTCCTTGGGGGATTAGTTTTGTGCATGCATCACAGCGTGGCTTCTTCCTTTTCTGAATCCTTTCCCACACTTCCAGGGATCAATTCCAAGGGCATTCCCTAATCAACATCGTGCACACTAACCTCCATCTCTGAACACAACCTATTACACACATAATGAAATCTTTGTAAATTGACTCCAAACAATGCGGTCAAGTACAAAATGTATACTGTAGGGATACATGGTTTTGTTAGAATCACAAAAGACCTCTTAAGATCTTTCTGAGAATAGAATTGACAGCCTCAAAAGTAGATACAGAGTCCTGTCACATGAGCAATTCCAGCAGAATGAGATAGCCATGTGGAGGGAAGTTGACATAAGGGGTTTATATTTAGAAAACTAAACTAGAAAAAAAAAAAAAAACTTCTGTAGTTAACACAATTAGCTTTGAAACTTTATGAAAGGGGCTGTTCAAGTTGAAGCAGGTCAAAGGACTTGGAACTTCACTTACTTGGCCTTCTTTTTCTTTTTTGTGGCTCTCCTGATTCATTTTGGGGGAGCCTTAGGGTTCCACAGAGCACACTTTGAAAATTGCTAGAGTAGATGCTCTCATGGCTTCCTTCTAGTCTTGTGATTTTATGGATTTACGATTTAGTGCAAAGTCACTCATCAGAAAGATTTGAAACAAAAGGATATTACTTGGGTATATTTGCTGTGCCCTAAGCATTATAATTGTCTTAATTAGTAATTCATATATTCAGCATATGAACTATGATATAATCACATGTTTAAATATGCAATCATTTCTCAACTTGATTGTAATAACTTGTCTATAATAAAAAGAGGTCCCCTTCATTGCTATGTTGAGTAAATGTTAAATTAATCATGGACCCATGCCAAATCTGCTTTAAAAAAAAAAAAAAAAGCAGCAAATAAATTGCTTTTCCAAGACTGAATCATGCTGCCTCTCTTCCAAGAGCATTTTTGTAATTACTTCTTTGATTACCCAAGTGATAATATCAAGATGGATTCTTAACCTTTATACCAAACCTTTGTGTGCAAATACAGTGGAAGAGATGGCCAATGATTTAATACTCCATGCAAGGGGGCAACCCTAAGCGCTGCCTGACTTCTATAACAGACTGAATGGAGCCTGTGATGGAAAGATGAGATAACAAAGGGAGAAATCTTGGCAGGAAAATTACTTTCCTTTGAATCCTAATGGCAATCTTGAAAAAGCTAAGATTTCACACAGAGGTTGTTTCACATGTGAAGAGATTCAAAAGTAATACAAAATCTACTGCAACAAGTAGCTATATGGGAATACAGTATATAGATGTATGCAAGTGCAAGAAAACTCATTAAAATCAACTGTTTTAGTGACTTCACAAATTTTCAGATAGTTCTCAAGGAAGTTCTTTAACATCTTAGAGAAGTAGAGTTAAGGGTTTTGGAAGGAGGGAACTTTCACATAATTGAATCTATCCACCTGCTTGTACAGATGAGGAAACAATTTCATGGAGAAGTACTCTGCTAAGATGGGTTGCCTTCCTCCACAATGTGGTATATCCACTCAATTAAAGCCTTTATTATTATGTTGTGCTCTCTGTATGAAGATGACATGGTTGTAGGTGGACACAGAAGTAGAAGTACTTACTACCGTCGTTCCCAATGACCCACTGGGGAATCCTGTGCTTCTCATCTTTGAAACTCAGAGCAGAACAGGGTTAGAGGTCCCGGTCACCAAAGGGAGCAGATTATCCCCCACGAGAGCAAACAACTCTCACATTGCACTATGAGTTATGGTTGTCACTTGGGTATTTTGGGCTAATTGTGTCCAGTGACCATCAGGCATTAAGAAAATAAACATCTTGTCAGGTAAAATTGATCCTGATCGGCAGTAGGATATAGGCTACTGACACACCATGGGGGTAGGAGGGATATCTATGGAACTCAGATAACCTATTCGGGTGTCTCATGGTTCCTTCTTGCCTATTTGTGATAGAGAAAGGACAGGAGCAATGACTCTGGCTGAGAAGGGTGTAATCACTAGGAGCTCGGATGCCTTAGAAATGAGGTTTAATTTATCAGGTAGCTGAGCAAGAGGGGGTGTTTAAAATGGATAGTTGAGGAGAGAGAAAATGAGTACCAGTTATAGCCCTGAGACAGACTACAGCAACAAGGACTGTAATTCATCTGGCTAGCCTCTGCCTTCTAAGTGCCTTCTCAGGAAGGGAAGTCCCCCCACCCCCAGATCCTTTGATATTTTTGCAGAAGAGTCATGCAGCACCAGGGGTAAACTGTGACAATTTCAGAAATGCACTGCTCTGCTTCCACTTCAAGAAAGGACTTGCTCCCATCTGGGAGGAGTGTGGTTAGCTGACAGCCTCAATGTGTTAACTCCTCCAGGGTCCGCCTCTGCTTTTGAGCTGAAATCACACTCTTTTTGGAGTGTTCTCTGAGTAATGACTAAGCAAACGGTGGTAACAATGGCAAAGCCATTTCCATTCAATGCAGGCCTTCTCTATTTTCCTCCTTCTCTTTGGGCTATTAGATTGGCACCTTGGTTTGAGGCTCTTCCTGCTCAACTCTGCTTCTGCTATTTCTCAACAAAACTTTTGTATTCCCAGATTTGCCTCAGTGTCTTCTTTATGCCATAGTAGCTAAGGTCAGGTCTCTTTCTTTTCCACCTTCTAGACATCTGTAACTGGTTGAACAAATTAGGTACGGATCTACTCAGCAGAACTAATGTCCACAGAGCACAATTTGAAAATTGCTGGAGTAGATGCTCTCTCTCACAGCTTCCTTTCAGTCTAGTGATTTTAAGGATTTATCTAAAAGCAATGCCCTAGAGTCAAGGAAGAAAGTGAAGGTGTAGGAGATCTCAAACCACATCACCCTCCTCTCCTGGCTCAACCACCACTAATGGGATACCTTATTTTCTTCTCACTTCTCTTGCTTAAGGTTTCCATGGTAGGAGTCTCCAGATTAAATGTGGGAAAGGCTACATGTAGCAAGATAGTAGCCCTGGAACAAACCAGAACCAGTGATAGAAATTTCAATCAACTATTATGAAGCAGAGTATAAAATGGGAGAAGCTGCGAGACTGGGTCAGGTAATAAGGTGGACAAGGTTGAGATTCAGAGGGTCTTAAATGCTTTGCTGAACTGGCTTCCCTGCCCAGAAGGGGTGTATTAGGCACAAGGAGGCTATTTAGAAAGCCATTTCGTTAAACCAGGGAATAATGTATGGGTGCCTGATGAAAGACATAGCAGTGAGAATGAAAAGACAAATGTGCTATAGGAGACATGCTAAAGAGGTATATCAGCAAAATTAATGGCCAGCAAAATAGCAGCTGGACATGGTGGGAGTGAGGGGGTGTGTGAATGAGATGCAAGAGTGTGTCACAGGTTCAGGTTTTGGGTGTATAAGAAGAGAAGGCTGACTGAGCAGATAGTAAGTTGGGTTTTCACCATGTTGATTTTGAGGGGGCCCTGTCATATCTTGATGGAGATAGCAATGGTTCTTTCAGGCTTTGAACCTCCAGAGCAATTGGTATTTGGTATTCTTTGGGTTGTCACCTGAGTGCAGTTATAATATGTGTGGGCCTTTCCCCCACAACTGGATTGGCATTGACACTCTGTGTATATATGTGTATTCCCTGTGATTTGGAACACATTTCCCGGCCTTTATTAGGAGCACCACAAAATTTGATGAAATGAAACAGTTCACAGATGGGGGGGTGGGGGGGAAGAATAAATGTATTTCATTTATAAGGAGGCCCAAATGCCTTCTTAGAATTAAGGCCAATTTTCTGCGCATTTTAATTTAATGAACCATCCCAAATGTTGACACATGGACAGCTGCCCCTCAATTAGACTTGTTCATATATGGTTTTTGAATTGAAATGGACTTTACAGACACCTTAAAACAAGTTGAGTTTTTCATCTCATAGATGGAATATTTATTTAAAAGTTTTCTAGGGGCACGCCTGGGTGGCTCAGTTAGTTGAGTGTCGGACTCTTGATTTTGGCTCAGGTCATGACCTCATGGTTCGTGAGTTCAAGCCCTGCATCAGGCTCTGCAGTTGGCAGCACAAAGCCTGCTTGGGAGTCTCTCTCTCTCCTTCTCTATCTGCCCCTCCCCCACTCACGCTATCTCTGTCTCTGTCAAAATAAATAAATAAACTTAAAAAAATAATTAAAAAAAAGTTTTCTAATTTATCCTTATCTATTTTAAGGATCTGTTGAACCTCATCATTGACTGTTGTTTACCCAACTTGTGTGAGCACGTCTGTTGGGGGTTTACCACCAAAAAGGACAGCCCACTTCACTGGCTAACTATAGTTGTCAGAAAGGTTTCCTTAGGTTGAACCCAGATTTCCACCCCTGACATGTTTCATGGTTGTTCCCATTCTTCCCTCTTACATATAACCATGTGTCTCATGTTTGAAGTCAGTCCACCTTTATCCTTGACTTGTCTATTTTCAAGGTCAAATATCTCTCATTTCTTCATTATTGCCTTTGTTAACTAACTTCAAGTTCTCAACACCTTTGTGTTTTATAATTTGTAATCTCAACACTTTTGTAATTTGTCCTCAAATTAGCCAGTCTTTTTTTTTAATGTCTAAGTGTTCCTAGTTTTCATCATAAATTTCCTTCTTTAATTTCTTGAGCAACTTTATTGAGGTATATTTTACATAAAATAAAAGGTCCCCATTTAAATGTGCACTAAAGTGAGTTTTAACAAGTATACACATGTACATAAGCACAGCTACAATCAAAGGATGACCCATCCCAAAAGTTCTCCAGGGCCCCTCTGCAGTCACCCCTAACCCTTACCTGAGGTAATGACTGATCTCATTTCTATTCCTGTAAGTTAGTTTTACCTGTTTGTGAAGTTCACGTAAAAGGAATCATTCATTATATACTCTTGTGCTTTGCTTTTGTTCAACATGTTTCTCAGATTCATGTGTTACAAGTATCAATAGTTCTTTCCTTTTTATTTCTGAATAGTATTCCATTGAACTATAACACAACTTGTAAAATAATTCACCTGTTAGTGGATGTTTGCAGATATATATACGGGTGGTTTCCACTTTGAGACTATTATGAGCAAAGCTGATATGAAGATTTATGTACAAGTTTTGGTGTGAACATATGCTTCATTTCTCTTATTTATTCAAAAATCTAGGACTAAAACTGCAGGGTCATCCTTTGATTTTTAAAATACAGGAACAGGGCCCATTAAATTATACCTTTCCTAACGATAAGACAATCTTTCTCCCTCCAAGAGATGTCTAAAACTACTTTCATAGACATATGGTATGAATATCCATACAAACATTCTCTTCACAAAAAGCATACAATTTTGAAATCAGACAGACCTGGGTGTGAGGCTCAGCTCTGCCACTTATTAGGTGTGATACTTGGTGAGTTACTTAATTTTTCTAAACCTCAGTTCTTCCCATGTGCAAAATGGAGAGAACAGAAACCTCTGCCACAGAGTTTGCTGTGAGCATGTTAGTAAGATTAAAAAAAAAGTAAACAGAAAGCATTTATCCCAAAGCCTAACACATAGTAAATACTAAATGGCTAAATATACACAGTATAGCAAAACTCAGAATGGCTTACAAAATGGGTTGTCTACAGATCACTGTGTGAAACATGGAGGCTGGTCTCAACACTAAAGAATGCCACAAAGTATTAAAAACATTCTTTTTTGGGGTGCCTGGGTGGCTCAGCTGGTTAAACATGTGACTCTTGATTTCAGCGCAGGTCACGATCTCACGATCGGTGAGATCGAGCCCCACATCAGGCTCTGCAATGACAGCTCAAAGCCTGCTTGGGATGCTCTCTCTCCATCTCTCTGCCAACACCTGCCCCCCACCCCCACACACTCATGCACACATGCTCTCTAAATAAATAGGTAAGTAACAATTTAAAAAACATTATTTTTCAAAGGCAAGGAGGAGGGAGGGGGCATAGTAGATTTTATGCAATGAAACATACAGTTCACATACAAAATAATGTTTTCTTTTCCCCCAAGAAACATTACTCCAATAGAAGTTTCCTATTTGAGTCCTAATAAAATATCTCACATCACAGAGCACTTTCTCAATTACTGTAGCTTGAACAAAGCACCGCACATTAGCCTGAAAGGACCTCAATCAATACTAGTTTGGACTGCTTAAAGAGGTCACTGGCAGAATCAGCTTAAAAAAATAAAAAGGCAAGGGAATTTAACACAATTTAGCAATTATTCCTGGGGCTCTCGCTCATAATTGGAAGCTTAGATGCTGTTGTAAACAAGCCTCTTAAAAATGACTTTTAAAAAGAAATAGAGTAAGTAGTTACATCGTGGTGGTCAAAAATACATGCTATGAGGAAGACTGGAGAAACACAACAGAAGAGCGTATTACAGAGTGGTCACTGGAAACAAGTGACATCATCATACAGGGGCTCAAAATCTCTGTCCTTTAGGCAACTTTGATGAAAGTGAAGATTAAATGCCCTGAAGAATTGGGCTAATGACACAAAAAGGCTGATCTTGGAGAAGGTTGAGAAGAGTTTGATCTTCATTTGAATGATACAAATAATCTATAACTAAATCAATTCATTCAAGAGTTTAGGTTGATGCTTGACATCTCTTTGGATTTTCCATGCTGGGAAAAACAAAAGACCGACTTATATTTGGACATACAGGATATTGTTGTTCCTCTTCTAGTGAAAGTAAATGTATAAAAACCTGAGTAGGCACAAGCCTGTGAATTAGAGACCACTGAGTCTTTTTTCAAAGAGATGGGAGCTGTCCCTCCGCAGGCTATGACTTTGATCATATGGGACCCATTGCCAATTGAAGTGAGTAATGCCAGACAGTGTGTTTTCTAGTTTAAAGAAAGTATCCATTTTGTTAGCAGCAGGAGGGAGTGGGAAATTACCCATGAACAATGCTGTATTTTTTGCAGCCTGGGGCAGAAGTAGTGAATAAAGTGGGGATTAAATTGCCAACAGCACTACTATTTCAAGGCTTCAGAAATTATTTTAGGACTTTGATAATACATTCAAAATGTAAACTGATAAAAGTATCAAAGGTGTCCCTCACACCCTGCTGGTGTGTAGGCCTGTGTGCATATGTGTGTGTGTGTGTGTGTGTGTGTGTGTATTTATACATGTTTGCATATGTATTCATACGTGTGTAGTTTTGACTATAGTCTTTAAAATTACAAAGAGAGATAGAGCAAAATATTGCCATAATTTAAGGCCATTTTGGATCATAACTTAGAATCATAAGCTGAAATTTGTGCCCAGATATGGGAATTTTTAAAGTAATAAAATATGTCAAACTGGTAAGTATCTCTCAATGAAAAGAATATAGTGTCTTGGTGAGGTAATTAAAATTATTGCCAAACATGAACATGAGTGCCAAAAGTAATTATAGTAGAATCTCAATTTGGGAACCTTAGGTTAATCATGAAAGTGTGTGCCAGATACTGTGTTAGGCAATTGACCTATGTTATCTCAACTTAGAAAATACTTCGATGTTATTCTTAAAATCATTAGATATTATTCTCCTTGAATTAGAGATAAGAGACATCAGTCTCAGAAAGGTGAATTATTCAAGGTCACACAGTGGTGGAGATGGGATCAAAAGTCATATCTGTGTGCACCCAAACACTGCATTCTTTCGAACAGAATTAAGTTGAGAGAGAGAGAAAGAGAGACTTAGTTTGTCTCATGATACTTTATTCTAGAGGCTAGAACAGCTTTGAGCACATAGTAAGTGCTCGATAAATATTCTTGATTAATATTTATTCAGTGAAGGAGTAGCTGACATTGCCTCCCCAAACGTATATATCTCCTCAAGGACATTCCTCTCTCATTAACTAGAATACACATACCACACACCAGACAGTTTGACTTCTTAAAAAGTTGATTAGCTGGGCTTCTTCTTTAACAATCATACTCAATGAAGTGTCCCCTACCTGTAGAGACAATTTGACAGTACAGGCAGCCCAATTTAAAATAAGATACATCTCCTAAGGAATTGTATAAAAATCAAATAAACCTTAATGCTTGTTTCAAATAAGTGCAGGTCAATAATGTCCAAAATTTCTGCTGGATAAACATAAAATCATCTAAAATAAGAGCAGAAAAGGCCACCAGAGGCCAGCTGTCAACAGCCTTCTACCGGATTATAGTAACAGCCTCTACACTGGTTTCCCTAAATCCACCCTGACCCCTCCAGTTCTCTCTTGTGACTGTAGTCAAAGTGATTTTCTTAAAAATGCACATATGTTAATTTCAGTTTCCTGCTTGGGATATCAGTGGCATCTCATTGCTCTTATGATAAATTCCTTTTCTTGGCCCACAAGGCTCTGAATGTCAAAGGAGATATGAGCCAGACCGTGACCCCTCACGCTCTAGCCACAATAGTCAGCTTCCACACCTCACAGCCCAGGCTGTGAGGGTCTTTGTACATGCTGCCCCTTCCGGTTTGGGGATACCTCACACGTCTACCTCATTAATGCTACTTGCCCTTCAGATCTCAACGATGGGATCATGTTCTCAAATAAGATTTCACTGACCCCTTACAGAAAATCAGGTTTGGTTTGCAGCCTCGTGGACTCCTGTTCCTTCACTTCAGTCTACTTATCTCAGTTTGCTTTTATAAATCCACTTCCATGAGCATGGCGCTAGTGTTGGTCTCCCCTACTAAATGGCCATTTTCATGAGGGCAGGGACTGGTTCTGTTCCTGTTCACCTATGTATCTCCAGCTAAGGACTTGCCACATAGTGGATGCTCAATAAATACTTAATCAGTTGGTGCCAATTCTCAACCTTGTTTTCATGGCAGTGAACGCTGATGGAATTCTTTGTGGAAACACTCTACAGTTGCTTCATGGGGACTTTGAACCAAAACAGTGCACATATGCTCAGTGGAACATGAACAACAATTGCACCACAGTGGACAACCAGCGCTGAGCGGAAATCTCGTGGGGTTAAGATGGATCAGATGAGTTATTAACCCAGAACTACAAAAAGTCCCCTAACAAGAGAATGAGTTGAAATTTTGCATGAGGCTGAATTGAAGCTGGAACTGCAATGTCAAAAGTGAAGTTCCATAGCCAATGATAAAATAATAAGAAATAATAAGAAATGAATAAATAAGTCATCACCATTAGCAGCAGCAGAAGCTGCAGCCACATAAACATCATGTTTTCTTATTACCCAGTTTAAAGTTCCACAATCTGAGAAGTAGATCAGAATCTGAGAAGTACATCAGGAATTGGCATGGAGGATGAGCTGGAACATTAGATTAATTACTAAAACTACAGGTAGTTTTTGGGATGTGAAGTGTCACCCATTATTTTTGCAGAGGCAGCTGTGTGATACAAACAGCAGACTACAAGGTGTTCACTGGTTTTCTTGAGACCTGGTTTTAAGTCCTGTCTCTGCACCTTACCTGTGACCTTGGACAAGTTCCTTACTATTTTTGAATCTCAGTTTCACCATCTGAAAAATGGGGATAGTAACATTTCTGACTTCTTCAGGTCATTTAGAGAATTAAATGAAGCCACTTATGCAAAGGGCTTTATATGAGCCTAACCCATGATATGTGCTCAATAAATGATAATTGCTATTACTAAAAAGCAATTTTGGGAAGATGCCATCTTAAAATAGATCTTAGAAAAGGAAGATGTAATAGACGCCAAAATGGTTAGAAATAAATAAGGAGATCCACATGTAACATTGAGATTATTCTTTTCATTTTTCCTCTCTGCGCTTTGGGGAAAAGAATACCATTCTCTATAAAACAGTGTTGTATAGAGATACAAACTAAGAATGATTGGCCCATTTCAGCATTTTTGAAAGAATAGTTCAGGGACCTCTAGCCCTTCAAGGTGAACTTGCAAAAAAAGAAAAAAAAAAGTCCATGGTCAAAAAAAAGAAAAAAGAAAAGAAAAGAAAAGAAAAGAAAGAAAGAAAAAAGAAAGAAAGAAAGAAAGAAAGAAAGAGAAAGAAAGAAAGATTTCAAATAAATATTAAAGGCTCTGAGAAACCTTGCAACATAAGTCCTATCATACTCTGCTTAAATTACTTGATCACAGTACCCTTTCTTTATTATCATAATTAGCATGCCAACGAGTGCACTTTGTGAATTGCTTATGTATACCATTCTTTTCCATTTGACAGATGAGGGACCTGGGCCAACAAGAGGCCAGTTATATGTTTTCCCTAAATGTTACGTTTGAATTAGAAAGAAATATGGAGCTTTAACCAACCATATGGGAGAATCAGAAAATGCATATCATGCAAAACACTACTGATTCACTGGGGGACTTATTACTCTTGCCTAATAAAAATCTAAACTTTTAATTTTTATTTTTCGGCATGTATAGGACATTGAATGGGAAACAATAAAGAGCTATTCTCAAACCAAACTCCCTTTAGAATTTCAGAGTATAATTTCATCAAGATTTAGATACACTGGGATACTGACACAGATTAACATAAAAAAAAATATTCTCCTAGCTTCTCTTTAAAATACATCAGATGGATGATACCCATGGGGGTTCAGATATCAAAGGGCATGGCAGATGATATTTTCCAAAAATGGCCACAGCAATATTTGCTGTTCTGTATATTCTCCTAGAGCCTTGCCACTCCCCATCAATAGTTGGAGACTAGTTCTCTTTCCCTTAAATCTCAGTGGGAAAGGACTGCTCTTTCATTCAAGAGTACAGCTTCAACCTGTCTTCCTCCCAGGATCCTTGCAATAACCACCATATTGGGACGAAGCACAGTCCAACATGTAGATGCTCCAACTGACTGTTTAGATGGTCTCATAAAGAGATAAAGTCTCAGTCCACAGTCACTACTATGATGTAGTTCTAGATGTTATATGCCATCTAGATGTCCTAAATTACTAGATATAATATTTGATACAGATAGCATATCAGCTAGATATGTAAGTGACAAAGCCTTTTTAGATAGATTCTAGTCCTAGCCTTCAAGGTTCTGATATTGTTAAGCAGAAACAACGCCTCACAGTTCTGACCTGTCATGGTTTGTGAAACACATTATCTATGAGTATGATAAATGCTTGTTTTACAACCTTAACTCTTCCAAATTAGTCACAGCAACTGGAACACGGGGCAAATTGAAAAGGAAAAGAAAACTGACTTTTAATCTATGCCTACTATGTTTTATTGTAGTTTCTTGTAATTAAATAACCCACTCAAATTATATAAATCCTACTTCCTGTGTATCAGGAATGTTTCTAAGTGTATTTATTTAACTATCACACCTGTATGGTGGGATAATGGGAAATGGGATAGTACATTATCTCCATTTGCAGGTAAGAAATTTTATATGTGTGCCCTTCATTTGCCAGTGTTGCCATAAACCTAGTATGTCTATCTCCCATATTTCTTGGCCATTCATGAACTGGTGGATTTCTTAAAAATTCCCATTCTGTTGGCAATGATTGTCATGTACTCTGCTCAGATGTGTTTCTGTAATGTGCATACCACAGTAGTCACTATGTTTCCAGAGAAGACTTGGCATTTGTATTCTTTTCATCTCCCCAAACATACCCTGTTTCAATCTGAGAGATAATGGTCATAGGGTCCAGCCAGGGTTGGTATTTCTCTACAGTCCCACTCTGGCATCTGCAGTATATACCTGATAGCAATTTGAAGGAGTGGCCCAAGTCTCAGCATTTCACACCTAAGTGGCTCCACTTAATAGCACTTTGTACCTGACTTACCTTAATCTCAAGATAAAACCTCACCTTTCCCTCTGGATTATGTTCCATGATTTTCTCTCTTTCAGATTTGGCAGTCCAACAATAGGTTTTATCTCTCCAATGCCTTTACTCTTTCAGTTTGATTCAATTCATTCCTTCAATAATCACTTATGAAATGCAACCCATGTCTTGGTGTATTGGTAGAAAATAGAACATCTCTTAACCTGTGGGCATCATTCCTTGAAGCATATGCTCTCCTGACTCACTCCGGTTTCAGCATCGCACTAAGACAGAATGTGTTTCTCCCCTGAGTCAACTCAACACCCAAAGAACCAATTGAAAAATACCCTGCAACATTTTAGAAGAAAATATGGGACTTAAGTAATTTTTCATGTCAGACTGCCTGGGTGTAAATATCAGAACTGCCTTTTATCAGCTGTGATTCCTGAAACAGGTTACTTAACATTATTCAGTCTAGGTTCTCCATATATAAACCTGGTGTAACAACTTTTCTCATAAAGATGATGGAAGAATTAGATGAGACCATCTGTGCAATGGGTATAATTTAGTTCCTCGTGTATGTCAAGCACTCAGTACCTGCTCAGATGATGACGTCTGCTCTTCATGCACAACTTCACCGTGGGTACTCAGGGTTCCTAAAGTGAGTCTTGAGTCAGAGATCACTTTTTCCCATTTTTAATCCTCTTCTGGGGTCATTCCTACATTTGGCTTCAGGTCTTCTAACTTTTCTTGGCAACAGGTATCGTTTTTAGTGTCAGCTTCGATTTTCCTCTCCTTAGCTTTACAGGCCATTCCACAGGAGACAGTTATTACGGAGTTAGTGACCTACAAATGAGGGTGGCTCTGCAGATGGTTCCTGGTCAAACATGGGCATATCTGAGCTGGTGCAAAGTGATGTTGGATAAAACAGAGCTCAGGGAAGAGGGCTAAATCAGGTATAGCTAGTGCAGTGTCTAAGGTCATAGATACTGGATGGAGACTGTGATCGCATCCTATTTGCCTCCATTCCAATTCCACCTCTGCTGGTCACCAGTTCTGTCATCTTTGGCAAGCAAGGTACCCAACCTCTGCAAGCCTTGGTCTCTCCTTGTATAAAACGGGTGTAAGAATCACAGCATCCACTTGAGAATATTGTGTAGGTTGAGTTAATGCCTACAAAGTGCTTAGCACAGTGCCTGGCACACCCTAAGCATTTTTACTGTTCATGTGTATTTGATGCCCTGCCATACCACCTTGGGTCCTTAACCAGTCCCACAGAGGTGTATTTGGTGCCAACAGCAGATATCTATTCAGCTGTGGATTCAGCTGTGGCCATCTGGCAGGCAGTGTCTGGGAGTGCTGGAGAGTGAGGTGGTTTCTATGTGGGGATCAGCAGCATCTGCTTCTGGGAGAGAAGCTTTCCATGCCCCCTGGCATGTGCTCCTCTCATAAATTCTCCCAGAAATGGGGACGCAGCTGAGCCCTACCATTCGTGGAAGCAGGCACACTCCCTTCTTTGGGCTTTATCTGTTTGGAACTAGGGCCATAGCACCACTTGGCTTGATATGTAGCTGCTGGCTTATAGTGGCTTTCCCAGCAGAGTCCCTGCAGGCATCACTGTCATACTTCCTAGAGGAAAAGGGAGCCTATTGCTAAAGAATAGCCACAGAGAAAGGAATGTTTATTTAAACAGGTGGAGGTAATTTAATTTGCCTCTCTAAAGACATTCAATGACTCCTGTGGTACCCAGAATGGTTTACCAAATGTGTCTACACCCTAATCCCGTGAAAGTGTTACCTTAATAGCACAGGGGGCTTTGTTGATATAATCAAGGTTACTTTGAACTTTGAAAGAGTGAGGGTAAACCTGGATCATCCAGGTGGCCCCAGGTCCAATTACCTAAGCCTTTAAAAAATGGAGAACTTTCTCTAGCTAGAACTAGCTGTTTAGACCAAGAAGATAAAGTCAGGGTGATTCAAAGCATGAGAGGGACTTGGCCCCTTTTGCTGGAGGTGATTGCTTGGAAACCATGAGAAAAAATGTGGACATCAAACAAGGAGCAAAGACAAGCCCCCCTCTGATAACACCAGGGAAACAGGGATTTCAGTTCTATAACCACAAAGACTTTGACTCCTGAATGTGAATGAACTTGAGGACAGACAAGTCATTCTCCACCACCTACATTTAAGAACCCAGCCCAAGTGACATTGCTTTGGCCTTCCAAAACCTTAATCAGAGGACCCAACCAAGTTCACCCAGACTTCTGACTGATAAAACTGTGGGATAATAAATTTGGGTTGTTTTAAGCCACTAGGTTCATGGTAATCGGCTATAGCACCAATGGAAAACAAATACAACTAAAAAAATAAATTTCACATTCTTTAGCATGGTGTTAAGATGACCTGTCCTGGTCTTGCTCTGATTTTCTCTGTTGCTTCATTCCATACTACTCCCTCCAATGTCAAACTTCCCCATCCCCCCAAATCACCACCTCTGCCATTCTCAGGCCCTGACTTTTTCAAAGAGGACATTCTTGGAATTTGGGACAGGACATTCTTCACGGGACAGGACATTGGCCCATGCATTGAAAATCTTTCAGTATCCTTGACTCTTGGGTCCTAAATACCAGTGGCGTTGCTCAGTCATTGTGACAACAATTAAAAAGAGTCTTCTGGGAGCATCAGCTTGAGCATCACTGTAAGCGATGCATAAATACCCCAAGAGTATGTTTTGAACAACTACTAAACTCCAGGAAGTCTTGTAATACTGGATAATCTGAGTGAATGAACAGAACTCCTGCCTTGAAGGGAGTTACACTGTGGTAGATTTAAAGAAAAAATGTATAGAGCAACAGAACACTTCTAGCAGTTTTAAATGCCATAGAGGATGGAATAGGATCATACAGTGGGGAGCAAGGGGGGGCATTGTGTGTGATTTTTCCAGAGGGATCAGGAAAGGCTTATCCATAGATGTCGCATTGAGTTGAAACTTAATGTGGAACAGGAGCAGCCACCTCAAGGTTCAGAGAAAGAAAATCTCAAGCAGAAGCAGAAGCACTTTCAGAGCCCTTGGAGGTAGGAAGAGCTTGGTGTCTCTGAAGGCCAGGACGGTCCATGGAGCTGGAGCTGACTGAATAATAAGGAGACGGAAGCATAAAGAAAAGTGGGAAGCAGGTTGAGCCAGATCACACATGGCATTGTAGGCTATGGTGGGAAATTAGTATTTGGTTTTGGTGGCAATCCATCAGGAGTTTTCTTGGTAGACATTGTTTATGCACAATTTCAAAGGTGAGTAGATGAAAGAGTGTAAGAAGTTACCCGTGTTAATGCAGTGAATTACCCTGCTTTCCCAGGCCAGTCTCATCTATCTATGTCCATGTTCACTTTCTTCACCCTAGATTACTCTGAAGCAAATCCCAGGCATGCTAAAACTGTCATCTCTAAATATTCCTATTTTGAAATATTCTAAATACAACTGTGTTTTAGGCATAACATTAATGTCATCATTAATCATCAGATGAACAAAAATTGTGTCATACCATAAACTCTACTGAAAGGTTTTAAGCGGGAATATCAACTTGCCTGGTTCACCTGCTAGGAATCTCACCTTGGAATCTCTGTGGAGGGCGGTGTGTGAGGCAAGGGGGCCGGAAGCTGGTGGTGGGCAGGCGAGACAGGAGGCCAGAAGGTCAGAAATGATCACAGACTGGCCAGGGTGTTACTGGTGGGTGGTGATGGCTTAGACATGTGCTGTGAAAGCGAAAGAGGAATTGAGGATGACCCCTGTGGTGCTGGTCTGAGTGACTCAGTAGATGACTGTGACATCCATAGACTGGGAAGGGTGTTTTTTGGGGGAGGGGGGTGCTGCATATCAATAATATTGTAAGCCCTAGGAACATAGGCATTTCCCCATGTGTCATGCACATTCTTGCCCTCTATCCCCACTCCCACTTTCTCCCACACCACTGCTTAAATTCTCCTGGGTCATGTAGGCCAAGCTCACATGCTTTCTCTTCCTTTGACTCCTTCTAGATTCCCTCAATTAATAGTTGATGCTTTTCTAGCTAAATCTAATTTAAAAAAATCTTAATACATGCATGTGGTTAAAAAACTTAAGTAATGGTGAAGACTTGTCACAGAAACCAACTTTATCTACATTCTTGCTCTCTGACCATGAGCAAGTTACTCCCACTCGCTGAGCACTTCTTCTCAGTACAAAATGAGAGCGTTTCTAGCCACCCTCTTGGGTGGTTGGGTAATATGAGATGTTATGAATATGAGGCTTTTTCATACCTATTTGGCACTAGTCAGAGATGATGAGGCAACAAAGCTGTCATTGTTGTCATACTTAGCATTGTCATTTCATATTCTCGCTGAAGAGGGGAGAGTGGCATTCAACTGGGATGGTGCCATTCGTCCTGGGACCCAAAGGCAATACAGCAGAGTCTACAGTCACAGTGAGGATGTACTTCAGGAAACAACCACTGAGCTCTACACACGATGAATGGCTCTTCAATGACATTGGGTGGAAGGCTTGAACTTAAACCACTTCAGGTCTGAATTAACAAAGAACGGTCATTACTTGAAGCTGAAGACTTTCATATTAGCCTAATTTATGTAAACAACCTGCCTCTTCTGCTCCCTGACACACATACATGTCTGCCCCTCCACCTCAACATACTTGGCAATGTGGAGGTGTATTTGACCTATCCCTTCAGTCATTAGGCTCTGTTTGGCTATTATTTAAGAGTTCAAGAGAAATCTCGGCATTTACCATGCAGACATTTTTATCATGGCCACCCATAAATCCTAATTAGGCAGCTTGTAGCAGAGCTGCGAGAAGAGGCAGGATTTCTGTTTGTTCCCAGTGTCTCATTAATGACATGCCTTCACAATGGGTTACAGATGGAAGTGAGGTCTCCAAACAGGATTGTTAGCAGATGGGTGGAGAGTGAGGTCACAGGTTACTCTTGTCCCTGCTGCAAAGTTATGCAAAGGCAGAAGGCTGGGGACCAACCTAAGACTGGAGGTTGGGATACAAAGATCGCAGCTCACCTCACCCCTCTCAACGCTGATTTCTGACTCCGATCTGATTTTGAATCCAGCTTTTAATACTGACTACTTGAGAACCTTGGCAATGCCTCTGAACCTCTCCAAGCTTTCAGGATTTTCTCTTATGGAAAAGTTGAGAAGGACATTACATGTCATGTGGGGTTTTGTAAGGATTAAATGACAATACTGGAACATCATTTTGTAAAATAAAGCAAATTCTACTTCCCTTTCCTATCCCTGCATTTCTTTGCCTATAAACAAAGGAGCCTGATTCCAGCAGAATCTTATTTAACAAGAGAACTTGTCGTATGAAGAAATGAAATCACATAGGCATACACACATCTCTTTCTGAAACTTGTTTGCTCTTTTGTAATTTATTAATATTTTTTAAAAAATTGTTTTCAACATTTATATCATTTTTGAGAGACAGAGAGAGAGAGAGAGTGCGCAAGTAGGGTAAGGGCAGACAGAGACAGAGACACAGAATCTGAAGCAGGGGACGCTTAAACCGACTGAACCACCCAGGCACCCCTGCTCTTTTTTAATTTAAAAGTCGGTCTAGCACACTAACTTTTTAGAGACACACACTGAAACTGTCAAATGAGTACCAGTCAATTTGGAAGTTAAAAATCAAAGACAGAGGCAGTGAAAAAAGACAGTAAACCATATCCTCAGTTGAACATAAACTAGAAAACGGCATTCCACTAGAGCACTTTCAACTCCTACAGGAACAATATGGAACTCCTGGTTTCCTGGGATATTCCCACCATCCTCTCATGGTTTGTGCAGGAGGAAGTGAAGACTCTAAGGGCCTGAAGTCTTGCAGATGAAGTGTGAAGGGTGGGCCTTGGCCCCAGGTGGGACATGTTTAAGAGAGCAAGTGCTGTCTACAAAGCTGGCTCCCTTTGAACGATGGGCTACTTTGATACTTTGTATCAGGCCAGCATTTCCTTGGCCTGAGTCTTTTATGTTATTAATTAATGAATTAGCTAATAGCTAATGCTATGCACTCTTGAGTTCCAGCTTGGACTTGGGTGCTTTTGTGCCCTTCGGGAGCTCCCGGTGAAGGGGAGTGGGAGGAACAAACCAGCTCGATCAAGCCTGAAAGGTGACAGGACCTGACTGCTCCTGATATGTGGAACTCTGGGATGGCGTTAGGAAGAAGTCATGCTTTTACTACATTCGGAGGGATGAGTTGCCAACCAATAAACAGAAGAAGGAATAGACTTCCCTTGTTTTTCCATAGAGAGAACCAGAAACTTGGGAAAATAAAATTCTGTGGAATACTATTAATAGCTGTTTTTTTTTTTTTTTTTTTTTTTTTTTTTTTTTTTTTACATTGGAACTTGTTGGTATCAATAGTATTATTTCCCTCGGCAAAATATCTGTATGTCTTATGATGGAAGACTTAAAGAAAGAAAAGAAAAATGCCCTCAATTCAGCTTCCTAGTAATAGTCACCTTTGACATTTTGGTGATTTTTTTAATCTATGGTTTTCTTTCTGCATGGGTTTACATATCTGTATCCACTACTAGTTATCCATGTTCTGAAAATTAGCCTCTTTCACTATCTAACTTTACTACGATTCTTTTTCACAGGTCGTTAGTCATCAGTATTTATTCTCCAAAAACATGCTTTGGGATGTCCTCATTATAGCGTCCTTGCCATAGTTAATTAGTGGTTCTTACTGTGGATTTAACAGTGTCAGCTTAGTCTCAGGTGGGTGTGTACTCCAACGAGGTAAGGACCACCCCCATCTCCTCATTTACCATCACATCCCCAGCACCTCACTTAAGGCCTTGCACAGTAGACATCCAGGAAATCCAGCTGTAGCTGGATATCATCACCATTTTACTTTTACTTACACACAGACACATACATACACATAGCTGCAGCCCTACAGTGAACATTTTTCAACCCAAATCTTAGTTTGGCTCTTTATTTTTTTTTTTTTTAAGTTAATTTACTAGAAGTGGATTTTTTGGATCAAAGGCCAAGGTAAACTTGCAATCCTTTGATACATGTTGCCAAATTTGCATTGCACTGACGCTGTAAACATTTTTTCCTCCTACCACTAATGTATGACGAAGTCATTTCCCTGTACCTCTGCCAACAGTGAATATTATTTATTTTTTAACCTTGATAATTAGAGAGGTAGGAAATGGTATCTTATTTCATTAATGAATAGTAAGGCTGAACATTTGCTTATGGGTTTGTAGTCATTTGTAGCTCCTCAGCGAATTCTGTGCTTTTTCTTTTTTTAATGTGACTTTGAGTCCTGCGTTATGAATATTAATGTGAGCAGAACTGTGCCTGATATATAGTTATGTTTTATATATTAGTATATTTTTGGTATATATATATGTATATATATGTATATATATATTTGTGTGAATATATATGTGTGTGTGTGTAGCTATAAGTGAGTTTGTAGATGCATGTTAACAATTGAGAAAAGCCAAGTTCGTGAATCATTATGTGCATGTCCGTGTTTTAAATAAGGACACAGTGAAATAATGCATGCACATACAATAATCTCTGAAATGTTTATTTTCAGTTGTGAGAGATAAATAACACACAGGGCTTGGAGGCATATAGGATTGCAATTAAAAGCATGCACTCTGGATCAAGACTTCCTGAGTTCAAATTCTGACCCCTATTTAGTTACAAGGCATTGGTAAATGAATCAGGAAATCTGTTTCTTGGCCTAGGGAAAGGGAGTAGAGGATGTCACCAACTTCCTTCTGGTATGATGAAGATTAAAGGTTTTAACAACTATAAATACACAGAAGTTGCTGACACATAGGAAGTGTTCAATTTTAGCTAGCATGAAAAGTAAACAGACAAAGACAGCTAGCAGTAAATAACACAAAGGAGGTGCACAGCTTTGTGGCATAGAATGGGGTTGGGGAGAAACCTAAGGATTAGAGAAGATGATTAAGGAAGATACCTCTGAGAAGTGGCTGGATGAGGAGAAAGGCAGGCAAACCATGGGGGAAAGGAATAGTCAGATGTAGGAAACAGTATGTTCAAACGTCCTGCAGTTGAAGGAAGTGAAAGGGGGTCAACTGAGAGAGAGTAAAGGAGCAGGAAAGTGGGGCAACATTAAATAGAAAAATTGGGCTGAGGTCAGACTACTCAGGGCATTATGGACAATCATAAAAAAAAAAAAAACACTTTCGATGCAATTGTATTTAGTAAAAGGATAATATTAACCCTTTAAGTAACAAAGTTAGAATTTTAGGGAAGATACATAGATGATGCTTTGAACTGAATTTATTATACCTATTTGTAGCAAGAAAAAAAAAGACTGCATTTTAACACCAATGCCCATGAATGTCTTTCAAGTCCTACTGAAGATACAGTCTTGGTCGTGAACTCTCTTTGCAGAGAAAAAAATTAGCCACTTATAAGCAAGCAGGAAGCCTCCCAATCCCTTATCTCCTGGGAGAGTGCTGTATGCTGTGTGCTGTCATGGCTCCCCCAGGTTGCAGGCATCTTTTTCATGTTTCCCTTTGGCATTAAGAGTTTGCACCCTGTCCACAACTTGACCCAACTTATTCTCCCTTCTCTTCGCATAGTATAGTCATTGGGATTACATCTATTTTATGTTGGTTGTTTTACATCTTTAGAACCTAAAGGCAGCAGCAAGGAGGTTGGGTCACCATCAAGGTTAATCATAACAGAGAGAAGACAGAACAAAACAAAAACATTGTTTGGGAACAGATGTCTGTTTGAGGAGGCTCGGTCCTAACCAGCTTCCTCTGCTAAACCCATATTTCATTAAGCCTGGGAGGATGGCTTCTAATTTCTTCTTTAATCTCATTTGTTGTGCTGGCCAGCAAGTGGATAATATAATACTTTCATCTTTATCCCAGGATTTGAGAGAGATATTAATCAGTATATTCTCCTTCAATCCTGGAACATCTGTGTAACAAAGATGTTAATTGATATCTACTGAAAGAGTTGCCATTCCAATAATACATCCACTAAGGTAATCAAGCAATATTGCTAACACTTATGTTAAGAAAAAGGAGGGGGAGTTGGCCTAAGAGATATGAAGGCTATATAATTTATTGACCATAATACAGATATCGTGTTAATTTTAACTGGCAATTTATAGTCAGTTGTAAAATGTTTGAAAACATAAGAAGGCAATACTGCAAAGACCAACAGAAAGAGCTCAGACTTTTCACTCAGATCCACTGGGTTTGAGCCCTACTTTTGCCACTTGCTAGCTGTAAACAATTTGAAAAGCCTCTCCCTGGTCTCCTTATATAATCTCAAACGAAGGTATTGTTAACGCCTTATTTTAGTATTGCTCTACATAAATGTTACTGAGTTCATTGAGTTAATTGAATGGGCACTGTTTATGCCTTTCTCATTCAAACCTCACAATAGTCCCAGGGTGTTGGTGTCATTTTCAAGGAAAGAAACTGATATTAGATGACTGGCCTAATAGAATCAGGGTTGAACTGGGGTCTGATGATCTCCAAATTTCAGGAGTCTGACATAATCTAAAGGACTGACTTGCATATGTAGCAGTGCTTCTGGGATGCCTGCAAATTCCCTCTAGCCTCCTTCCAGGACCAGAAATCAGTCTCTAGCAAACCAGGATGAATGGTTATAAACCTGGAAGACACATCCACTCCCAAATGTCCTCCTCCCAAGAGGATACCACTCAGAGGACCGTGTTTTTTGCAGTCAAAGAAGATGGATATTGAGACCAGCTTTCTCCTTCTTTCCAGGTACCATTCACACCTAAGGAACTGTGAGGTCTTGTCATGTGTCGCTGCCATATTTATGACCATTTACCTTTTGTAGGTCTGTCACAGCTTTTAAATTCATCCTCACATAATCTCTAGTATGGATTAATTACCCCCCTACTGCCAATATGCTCTCCTCAAGAGGATCATTGTTACTGCCATTAAGGTGACTTCTGTATGTCCCCTCTTGTAAAGCTAGACTTACTCCACAGTGATCTCAACCTTAAACATCAACACCAAGGCGTGGCATTCTCTACTCTGGCCCCTCTCCTTTCAGGTCCTCCTCCTCCTTAGTAATGTGCTCCTGCAGGCACCAAGTGTCACTGCTCCCTACCGCACTCACCAGACCTATTCAATCCATGCAGATGCATCTTCGCTTAATATCCAAATCCCACCTGTCCTGTGCCTTATATGTCCTGCCTTCCAGAATTTCCCCCAGATAGAAAAATGAATGGAAATTTGTAATTTTTCTTCATTAAATTTACTAATGATGTATGCACATTTTTTTTTCTCTGATGTTAGACTGCAAGGTGTCTTAGGAAGAACACTGTCATTTCACCCAAGGTCTATCGCAGTGCTCAGCACCTGAACATGCACAGGAAACATATGCATGTGTGCGCACACACACACACACACACACACACACACACACAGTAACCCCCAGGTGACTGAACTCATAAATGTAAACTTTTCAAGGGCAGAGGTTCCTTTTACAGAGTCCCTAGCACAAGGTCTGAAATTTGACACTTAGGATTTATTTAGGCTGGTAACTGCTACCTAATATTCCTTTGGGGGGAGCGTGGGGGATTCCTCTTGGTTCACTGTAATGTCTTTATGTGGGACTCCATCAATCAACATACTATGCTGCATAGGCCCAGTGGTTATGTGATTGGTTCAGGAATAGGTAGGTCATTCAACTAAAATCAGTGATTCCCAGACATAATCTGATTCTCATGTCTTAACAGGGATGTGATGCTAATCCTTTTCTAACCAGGAGAGGAAATCATCTCCCAATATGGATTCAACACAGGAGAAGCAGAACTGAAATATGGAGGGGGAACGATCCCATTCTGTTTATACCATCTGTGCCCACTTGGATCCAAACCTCAATCTAGCCAGTTCTCCCCTCATGCTTACTTTACTTGAAAAAAAATAGAGTTCTTCTCTCTGCTCAAACCATTTTGAGTCTAGTTTTCTGTCACTTGCCACCAACCAAGTCTTATTGCTAAGTAGGTATTGGTTAATTTGTTGAAGAGATTCTCAAGGCAATAAACAAAGCTGCCATTGACAGCCCATGGAAGAGTCCTTAACAAGGAGCCTTTGATATTAGAGAGAGGATCTGAATATTAATGCCAGTTCTCCAGTGAGGGCAGTGAATCTTGGTTCTGACCTTCGGTAAAAGCTAAACAAACAAGACTCTATCAACTCCTCACAAGTTCCTGTCAAACAGCATTAAAAGCACAACACTGCATAGCAATTGATGTGCAGATCTTTTACGGTGTAGAACGGCTCATCAATGATATATTTAGGACACCACAGGGTCAAGGCCAGAATGAGAGGTACTAGGTTAGATGATACGGTTAGTTAAATGATATATCTAAATGGCAAATAAGAACCTAGGTGGACTTGTGACAATGAGACAGTATTGATTGTCTCTCTGTCTTTACTACTGTATCTCAGCCTCAGTATTCCCATCTACAAAATGGGAATAATAAAAGAATACTTGTAAACTTTTAGCAAATCATCTAGCACCTGGATTCTGTAGTTCAATTATGCTGAAACTTTGGCAGTAGTTCATCTTAACCCAGGACATACACGCACCTACACCTGAAACACAAGTTTCAGAAAACAATCCTTATTCTCCCAATGCAAAATGCATTCTCCTATTTTTTCATACAGAATGTGATGTTCTATTACTAAATAGTCAAAGTAAAGCATTCAATTATGACTTACTTTTATTTTAAAATGACCACGATCCACTAAACTGATTTCATAGTGTTTAATGGGTCTTGACCTGCAAATTGAAAAACCTTACCCGAGATTGATATACCGTACAAGATGCATTCCATGTAAATGCTCCTTACATGTAAGCTTTGGTCCAACATCTCTGTAAATTCTCCGACCGTAATGAACAAGGCTGTACCACAACTGACTTGAAGTTCTCCTTGGTCTCACGATTACACCAGGGGTTGATGGAAGAGCCTATTCCACAAGCCCTTTCCCCAGGATACATCTCTCTCTGTCGCTCTGCTTCTCCAGGTGTTTCTTCCCACCTGTTCTGCTGTATGAAAGGGCTCATCTCAAATGGAGACATTGCAGGGCAATGAGAGGCTAAGGATCTCACAGTCTAGCTGGTACATGAATCTCTCAGGGAGTTCTAAAATACTTTGGGATGTGCAAAGGTTGTATGTCAGTAAGTTAGACAGGAGTTCTAGAGTCTAAATGTTTACCAGGCACCCAGGGGTTTTTGATGGAAGAGGAGGGCCGTGCAATGCTTGGATAAACACTGCCACTAAGAGAGAACAAAAGGTTACCCGTTACCCTAAACTCCATTTCAAGCTGGAGATGTGGAATCATGCCATTCACACAAAAATGTGAAGATCTCCTTAAAACTGAGGATTGAGGATGGAGAGGTAGAAGAAGCAGGTTGCCTCTGTCTTCAGCATAAAATGAAAGCGGAATGGGAGAGACCACACACAGAGCACCTCCCTGTCCACACACAGGCCCGCTTCCTCTTCAGCCCAGCTGGCTTACTTTGGTAAGCCAAACAGGTGGCTGTCTTTATTAAATGATAAGGGGAAAGAGGGATGTGAAGAGGTGGCTGGTATGGGGGCAGTAAAAGCAATACAGCAGTCTTCAGTCTTGTTATTTTTAAATGTGGGTGTTCCATATGTCGGATCCTAGTGGGTGGCAGCTTCCCTGCACCCAGGGGAACTGTGTTCCCGTGTTTGCACTAGGAGGAGAGGCTTGCTGTTGCTTCATTATTTCTCCGAACTCCGGCAACTCTATTCAAGTGAGCGCCTGTTGAGCATTTGTTACAGAGAGAAATCACTAGAATAGTCAGAGCAGTAACTCAGTCACTGGAAAACAGAGAAGAGCAAGCCCGGCTTTCCACTCCTCATTCTCTGATTGGAATGGTCACTTAACTGCAGTTTACTGTGTGATGTCCTTTAGACTAGATGGTTTCCAATGTCCCCTCCAACACGAACGTGTCTAGAAGTCTGTGAGTTACTGGGATACAAACATGATTTAGCTCAAAGCCTTAAGAGATTGAGGAACACCAGAAATGTGTTGGAAATAAAATTTGGCCAATGAGTCCCAAGGGTACAGGTGTCTGAGTCAGCCTGAGAAATAACAACAGATTGAAGAAAAGAAGTCGTGGGAGGGTGGCAAGAAACTCAGCTTGGAGCCAGGGCTGACTGAGATAAAAACCACGTTCTCAAGGCTCTCAGCTTCATGGCCTCAAGCAAGCCACTAAACTACCCAACTCAGTTTCACTAACTGTAAAATGGGAATAAAAGAGTTCTAAGGAGAAAACTGTACCTATGCCTTGGCCACGTACCCATTCATGTATTCACTCACTGAGCAAAATGAAGTATTGATTCTGTCTGGTTTCTGAATTAAGCATTGCTTGATTCAGTGAGGGAAGGTAGGTGAGCATACCTAGGTCAGTAGAATATGCGATCGATGATTGGCTGTGCTCTATGTGCAAAATTTTCTTCCTTGGTAGCCTTCCCACATACATCCTCCTTGTCCTGAATCTCTACATGTCTTATGGTCTCCTTTACTATAGAAATCTATGATTTTATTATTCCTAATCTTATGCTTTCTTCTTCTCCTCCTCCTATATCTTTTTTTCCCCTCTGAGAACCACACTTTTCTTTGAGAAACCATTCTGCCATCACTGCAGGTAGCCCTGGCGAGGCCGTCAATCATGGCACACAACCTCTCCCCACAGAGATAAGAAAATGACCAACGCTGTACAATCAGAGTACTCTATCTTTGCTGGCCATAACAACTGAACCTGGGAAGATACCTGATCCAGGAAGGGTCAATCATAGCCTTCTTTAAGATTTACTATATGAATTCTGGCAGAGAAACACTCTCTTTTCTTTTGGATATTGAGTCAAAATTTAAGTATGGCATGGTTTTCCTGACACACAGAGGGATTTAGAACTCAGAAACAAAGATGTCAGAGTCTTTTAAACTTATTTTGAGCACCTTGATCTAACTGTGCTTGAAGCTGAAACTTAGATTTCCCTTTTTGGCTTAACTTTGTTGGAGTTCAGTTTCTCTCACTTGCAAGGCAAAGAGTCCCAAATACTCCATCCTTCAAAATCTTCCTCAGTTTATATTTCCTCATGTCAGCTTTGATCTCCCTAGCCAGAGAACACCTGCAGAGTATATTTTCTTCCCCTTCTATTTTCTCTTTAATGACTGGTTTTCTGGTTAATTGAATGCATGTATGTGCTCTCCTTCTGTCTAGTGTTAGCCTATCTATTTTAAAAGGAAGTCATCTTAAATATTTATCATTAATATTGTTGTAATTAATAATACTTATTATATGCCATAACTTGTGCTAACTGATATATATGCGCTAGCTTATTTCATAACTAAAATATGCTATAAACAGTGTTTATTATTCCATTTTATAGATTAAACAAAAAATAAATTGAAGGAAGGTATCCAAATCCTTACAGCAAGTGAACAGAAAGCAGGTTTACAACCCATGTCTGTCTTAATTGTGCGTGCATGCGTGTGTGTGTGTGTGTATGTGCGTGTGTGATTTTAGCCAATATTACAGTGATCTGTATTCCACAATGCTATCCAATATCCCACACCCTCTCCCAGTTAGGAGAGCCTAGGGTATGTCTGATGCAATGAAATAAATGAATGAATGGATATGAAATTGATAACCAAAGAGGTTAAATTACATGCAAAGGGCACCATATGGGCCATCCATGGCAAAACGCAGAGCCAAACACAGATGACCTTTCCGGTCTCACAACTTACTGTTTGGCAAAACCCCTGCAAGGCTACCAATTTCTGAAAGACAAGCCCATTTAGAGAGCAACAAGCTATGATGGATGTTCAAGTCCCGCAAATGCATGATGAAGGATAGAAACATTGCTATGCATGATTTTTTAATAACTACAAAAATCCCATGTACGGGATTTCTGCATGTGAAAATTGATAGCGTTGCCAATGCTGCTCATCTCTTTAAACAAGCAAACTCATCTTCCCTGGTGCTGTTACATCAGTAATAAATTGGCTCCTCAGACAGATCTGCTTGCACGTTAGAACTGAGATTGAGTAGATAATAACTTTTTGGGTAGCAACGCCTGCCACGGCAAATAATAAAGAAATTCATGACCTGCAAAGTGCAGGGTGATCGTGTTCCAAAAATATATTTCACCTGGTCTCCCAGCAAGTTCATTAGGTATCCAGAAGCTGCAAAAAGGTGTTCAGTACATACAGGAGGTGACTCAAAAAGAAATGATCTCAATTGTAGATGAACCAATAGTTATAAAAACATGTAGGTCAACGAGAAGCTTGTTGCTAAAGTGCCTTTTAAAATCAAGACACAAGGGCTGGGCATTTAGGTGGCAGTATACCTATTTCCATGAGGGGAATTAAGCTGGATTCCTCTGGTGACCTTATGTAGGGTGGCAGCCTTTGCAAATATCACACTAGATTCAGATCACTTTTATGGAGGTTCAGGAAGTGGACTATCTGTTTTGGGTGATCATTTCATTTTTTTCCTTTACAAAAATAATCAGGTGTCAACAGTGAACTGAGTCTACAAACATTGTGCAGGCATAATTAAACCAAATGAGGGAGGTGATAGAAAAAATCCCACAGAAAGATGACAAGGTGGAGTGGAAGGAAGTTGCCCTTGGGAGCTGAGGTCTACATTCAAGTTCTGGGTTTAGCATCACTGCCTGTGTGGCCTAGATCATGTCTCTTAACCACTCTGCACTTTAGTTATTCCTCTCTTAACATTAGGAAGTTATGCCAACTAGTGCCTTTCAGTCTCTGCAAAATGGTGATTGAGATCTTGCAAGTTGAGAGGACTCTGAAGGGGGACCAATTGGGACATCATTGGACTGAGTTTTATTTTTATTACTGATGAGGTTAAAGGAAATCTCAGTGAATATTAAAAGTACTGAGGATGGGGTGCCTGGGTGGCTCAGTCGGCTAAGCATCCGACTTCAGCTCAGGTCACGATCTCGCAGTCCGTGAGTTCGAGCCCCACATCGGGCTCTGGGCTGATGGCTCAGAGCCTGGAGCCTGCTTCTGATTCTGTGTCTCCCTCTCTCTCTGCCCCTCCCCCGTTCATGCTCTGTCTCTCTCTGTCTCAAAAATAAATAAACGTTAAAAAAAAATTAAAAGTACCGAGGCAATAGCAGATATTACATCTCTACAAGAAATATTAGCTGCACCCCCAAAACTGGTAGTCAGTTCTTCAACTGAGTGCCCACTTTGGTACCCACCATGAAGTCCTGTCCCATGCCAGCTATTAAAACATTCCTGATCCCAGAAGGAGGTACATGAGCCACTTCTGCTATACCAATGTGTCGTCCTTGGTATCAGCATTTTTGTTCCTTTGACTTTTTTCCCCATGGACCTGAGATGGGCTGGATAATAGTGAGCTTAGACCATTGCTGTGGTTCCCCAAGTTGTTGATTCCTACAGTCCACTTTGTGGGCCCAGTCAAGGCAGCTCTAAGATCAGCACCTGAATTCTCCCTGTACGATTCATTGGTCTTGTCCTTTGTATTTGTTTTGCCAGAACCTGGACTCTTTCCCCATATCCTGTTAGTTCCCTGGCCCTTGTTTGGACCCCATTATTACACAATCAATCAGAATTCTGGTTTTATCAATTGATTTGGGGAGTAGTCCCAGATATCTGTAATGTCCTTATTGACGAGACTCTTCTTCCACATTATGTATCTAAGTCCCTGAACTTTCCATGTTGGACAGGAGCACACTTACTTGAATGTCTGAACTTCTATGTACACAGGATGAGTTTTTAAAAGCTTGGTGTCCATGTGCATATAGGGTTATGTACAAGAATAAACATTCTTAAATTGTTAAATTTAACATTTTGTTAAATTGTCACATTCTATACCCAGAGGATTTCTCCTTTAGTAATTAAAATATGTTGATATTTTCATGAATGGGAAGACACATTCTCACAAAAAAGATACATAGTAAGCATTCAAAATAGATTTATACTGACACTATTTTTTCAGAGAGTTTTTAAAAGATTATTTTAAAAATTACTATTTAAAAGTTGAAATAAGCATCGTCTGGGTTATTATGCTAAATGGTTTGAAAAGTAGCCCATGATTGGTATTATTTTAATGAAAAATAACTCAAATGCTTAAGCTTTAGATAGTATGTTTATCCATGTCTATATTGTTGAAATTAAAAAAAAAAAGACATCTTGGCAGGCACAGACTTCACTGTAACTTAATATTCTCCTTTATCCACTTAGTTTAAAACACTGAGGTGGGAACTGGGAATAGGTGACCTTATTCACCCCATACTGAGCAGTGTGGCTGGGAGGAGGAAAAACCACACAAAATGAAACAAAACATAAAAGCAGTAATTGGTGGTTCACTTACTTGATTTTCTTTGAAAATATTTTTCGGGGTCAGTTTAATCACAAAAAGAAATGAAGAAAGAAATACACATACAGGTCATCCCCTTTGACTTTTTGTTTACAATTGTAACCTTCTCCCACAGGGACACCTGTTTTCAATCAAATATGTGTCCTTCCAAACTATTTATACGCATTATATAAATAAATAAATAAACACATGAATTCATAGGCTTTCTTTTTATGTGTGCACTGAACATTTGTTTTTGTTTCACTTAACAATACTATATCATATTATACAATATTATATTCTTATGCAGTATGACATATATTACATTGTATGTATTTATATACAAACATATAACATTATCTATGTATTATAGGTTAATACATAGATAACATACATTTTCATATTGATACCTACATATGTAATTTTTATGGAATATAACACAAGACAGCAGTAAAAGAAAATACGATGGATACTGTATGGGAAGCCACTAGTTCCTTACTGCTGTACCGTGTTCAATAGAAAGTTAATACCAGAGTTTATATGACCAGCCCACTAATGATGGCTATTTAAGTTGTTTCCAAACAATGTGACAAATAATGCTGCAATTGGCACATGAGTAGATAATGTAGCATTTACAGTCTTTGCATATAAGAAATTGAAATTCAGTCAAATTGTTTCATGTAATAAGTGGAGGAGTTACATTGAGAATTGAGGAATCAAATAAGAGCTGAACAATCATGTCCCAGAAACTGTAGAGACTCTCCTCTAAGACAATTAATTCTGGAGTGAAATCTGCTCACAGGATCTTAGGAACTGGAAGGTGTAGACCTTCCCCTTGGGGCTCTTTCTCTAACTCAGCCTCTTCTCTTCTCTCCAAGCATTCTTGCTCTCATGCTTTTCCTCCCACACAACTGCTGTTCACACCTGAAGGCTCCCTGGCCACACTGTTCTAGCCAGGCCTTTCAGAGTCAGCTCTCTGTTGGATAATTACATGGTTTCTGCATTTCTTAGATTGGATTTCCTAAGACAGAAATTGATTGTCCTGGTATGTGTTGTGTGTTCACCCTCAGGCCATGTCATGTATCTGTGGCTTACTTTGGTGAGGTGTCCACCAAAAAGGAGACAGGGTGGGGGGCAGATTAAGCTGTATGGCCTAGATAGGACTGTCCTTTATTTAGGGAGGGGGGGCAGTGAGAAGGGGCATTTTCCCCATGAAAGTAGAAACTACATCTAGTTTGCTACTTTATCCCCAGCGCCTGGGTGAGGGCTTGGCTCAGGATGGCTCCCTGATAACTATCTGTTCACTTAGATTCCAGAGACTTGAAGGGTAGAATAAGCCCCACCCCAAGATGAGCCTCTTTGGCAAAAGGATTGTTTTCAGAAACCGCAGACACGGAAGCTTTGAAAACACAGAAGTTATCCTTTGTAGAGGAAATTTATGTTAGAAAGACAGCCAGTACCAGGAAGAGAGCTATTACAAGAGGTAGATTTTTCACCTGAGAGATTCAGCAGAAAGGCACAGCAACCTTTGTTTTTAACAAACATTTCTCCTTCTCACCTTCTAAGTCCCAGACCCTTATAGCTTTCCTTAGTTCAGGATGGTATATGAACCTTAAATATCTACCTGCTTTTTGAGTCTCATGTCTTTTGGGGCTCCCATATGTACCTATGTATATGTGTATGTATGTAATTAGCTTATTTTTCTCCTGTTAATTTATCTTCTATTACAAGGGAGTCTTAACCAAGAACTTAGAAAGGTAGAAGGAAAATTACTACCCCCCCACCCCTACAGAATCATTGTATCACCATGTCCCACATACATGGTATGAAAAATTATCAGCAGTGCTAAGCTCTGATCCACGGAACTGATCCAGCTGGTACATGCACCCTGAACTTTACAAAAAATGTCTAAAATGAATCCAATAACACATATATTATACAAAGTGAGGATTAAATGAAATAATGTTTACACTATTCTTTGAGAACGATAAAGCCCTATGTTGCCAATATGTGAAGGTAACTAAGAAAAACCAAGTAAATCAATAATGAGGAAAACATTTTACTGCTCCTGCACCACAGTTGTAGCAGGCTTCACCGAACATGGTCATTTGATCACTACTCTTCTTAGCTAGGTGCTAAGTTTAAGGAGGTGAACAGAAGAAGTCTAATTTCTGTCTGTCCACCATGCTAGTTCTGGCAATCCAATTTGGTAAGTGAGTAAACACAAGTGGTTTTGTTCCCATGGTGGCCAGTAGCAAGAAGGAGAAAGTAAGAGTGAAATAAAAGTTCTCTGTCTCAAGTACACCATCACACATCCTACTTGTCAATGTCCAGTCCTTCCTTGGAGACTTAGATATAAGCCTGCCTCATTGAGTACCTGGCCTAACCGACATCAGGAAGTGAGTGAGGAAGAGAAAAGCTTCCTGTTTATGTATAACAGTCTTTGCATGCTGAAGTTCCCTAGAAAAATCTGAACACCTATATGAAGACGGTTAATACCATTAGATTTATGTTATATAATTTGAGGGGTTTTTGTTTATTAAACAATTTAATATTTGCAAAAGTTTTACCTTTGTATGTGGTAGATATTTTCAGGGATGTCAGGAGATGTGGACAAAGCCATAGGTAAAAAATTAAATAGCCTTGGGAAATTCATTGAAGTTTATCCAAAGTCCTTATTTCATGATTCCCTCAGCAACTTCATGAGAACCAAGGATTCCTATTTCCATTTCGTAGATGTGGAAATAAAGCTTTGGAAAGGCTAAATAACTTAGCAAGGGTCACAGAGCTAACAAAAACTGGTTGGTTACCTATACTCAGTCCCGATGACTTTGTCCTCCAACTGTTTTTTCATGGGTTGTGGCCTATGTCTTAATTAATGAGCTCTGCATTAGGGTAGTTGAAATCCTGCAAGCATCAGCTGCTAGGTAGCACCTGAGCTTTTAGAAACCCTTTCTGTTCACTAAGCGTTGCCATTTATAACCTTCCATTAGAGGGGAATAAGAAAAAACTGTTTAAATGGCATTCTGAAAGTAATACAGGGCCAATCATCTAGCTAAGCCTCATTTCCAGGCAAAATTAAAAAGTCCATGTCAAAAAAGTAAAAAACTGGAAACAATCTAAATGTTCACCAATAGGGGATTGGTGATATAAATCATATTATATTCATGCCATAGAATTTTGTGTAATCAATTAAACTGACAAGGTAGACATATTAATTGGCTTGGAAAATGGTAGGCAATATTAATTATATGCAAAAAGTAAGCCCCCAAATACCTTATAGAATATAATTTCATATATACAATGAAAATGTATAAATGGATATTAAATGTTGACTGGTTACACATGGCTGGGTGGTAAAGTTATATGTGATTTTTTGTTTATATAAATGAACACTTTTTTAATAGAACTCTTCAACTTACTCTGGGAACAAAGGAAGATCTAATTAAGCTTGAGCCTAGCATGTAGTCTTAGGATGGATGCACAAAGGATACTTCTAATTGAGTTCCCATAACACCTATAATAAGAGACTTGGATGCTTGCGTGTCAAACTATTAAGTGGGTATCGTATTTTTTAAACTGATGTTAATACATTTTGCACTGAACCCCAAACAAAAAGGCTTATCTGGTTATCCCCATGTTCCTACTCCAGTCTGGTTACCATGCCTCTGTTCCTACTTCTACCAAAACTGTTACTACATTATTATTTTTGTGCCTCTCCTTGAGGAGAGGCCGTGTATGATCTCCTTCTGTCTCCCTGACACCTGGCTTCAGGACTGAGTGTGTAGTGAGTCATACATGCTGTGAAATACAAACTGTTATAACTTAGTGCCTGGGACAGACGTGACTAAGAAGCCTGTAAAATCACTGCCTGGCAATTAGCATGTGTGTTTCAGGTCAATGAACAAAAGTGTTGGGGAAAGGTTTGAGGGGAGAAGGAGAAAAGAAAGAGGGCAGTGTGTAGATGCTGCCTCAAGGGTCTCAGAGTGGAGAATTTCTGCCTACGAATGGAAAAATATGCTCACCTTAAAGAGAGCCACCTTCAGAGAAGAATGCCTTAGTTCCTAGGTCATTTTATTCAGCTCTTCCTTTACTTATTGTACAATTACTGAGTACCATTCTGCAGAATCAAGGAAATTGGTTAAAAGCAGGAAGTTATTTTGCTTTCATTTATCTGGAGTGAAGGCTTTTCTGCCCAAAGCAGTGAAAAGTTTCTTTCAAAGTTGAATTCTGATTAATTAATTTATTTTTTACTCTGAAATAGCTTTTCTTGTTCATGAACTTCTTTTAAATAGGATTGTACAGTACGTGTATTCTTTTGTCAGACTTCTTTTACTGAGTACAATGTGTTTGAGATTTATCCATCTTATTCTCTGCCTTAGTAGTTTGTTTCTTTTTAATGCTATGAGCATTCCATTGTATGAATATACCACTTATTTTATAGATTTACCTGTTGATAGTATAACTGGGACGTTTCTAGTTTGGAGTATTATCAATAAGGCTGCTATAAACTTTCTCAAACAAATCTTTTTGTGGATATATTTTCATGTCTCTTGGTTAAATGCCCAGAATTGGAATAACTGTATCATAGGTTGTCTTTAAAAAAGGGAGGCGGCACTCATGCAGATCAATAGCAAAAACCAAATAATCCAGTTAAAAAATGGGTAAAGGACCTGAATACATATTTTTTTTTCCAAAGAAGACGTACAAATGGTCAACAGGTACATAGAAAGGTACTCAACAACTCTAATCCTCAGGGAAATGCAAGCCAAAGCCAGCAAGGGATAGCACCTCGCACTTGTTAGGATGGCTATTATCAAAAAGATAAGATGTGACACGTGTTGTGAGGATGCTGACAAGGAGAAATCCTCATAGACCGTTGGTTTCCACTGTCAGTTTACACTCATTACAAACTGGTACAGCTCCTATGGAAAACATTATGGACAGTACACCGATAATTAAAACTACCATGTGATCCATCTATTACACTTCTGGATATATAGCCAAAGGAAATGAGATCATTATCTCAAAGAGATACATGCAGCCCATGTTCACAACAGCATTACTCACAATAGGTATGGAAATAAGCCAAGCGTTCATTGATGGATGAGTGGCTAAAAGAAATGTCACAAACACATACACACACACACACACACACATGCACACACACGCACACACACTGGAATATATTAAGCATTAAAAAAGAAGGAGATCTTGCCATATGTGACAACATATACGAGCCTGGGTGGGCACTGTGCTAAGTAAAAGCCAGAGAATAACAAATACCATGTGGTATCACTTATATGTGGAATCTGGGGGAAAAAAAGTTGAAGTGATAGAAACAGACTGGAAAAGTGGTTGCCAGAGGTGGGGAAGGGCCATTGGGAGAAATGGGGAGATGGTAAAAAGTATGAACTTTTCAGTTACAATGTCTGAGGATCTAATACATAAAATGGTGACTGTATTGTATTGTATAATTGAAATGTGCTAAGAGAATAGGACTTAAATGTTCTCAACAAAAACAAAAAATGAAAAGCTAAATACATGGGGAAAAGGATGTGTTAATTAGCTTCATGGGGAAGTAATTTCATAATGTATATGTGTATCAAATCATCACACTGTGAACTTTAAATAGCTTACTCTTTTGTCAATTATAACTCAATAAATCTGGAACATAAAAGTGAGTGGGCATGAAGATGGGCTGAGAAGGGCTTGAGATAATTTTTCAGGGTGATGTGATATTCTATATTTGAAAAGAAGTTTGATTACACAGATGTATACATTTGTCAAGGAATTGATATACCTAAGGTTTGTGCATTTTTATATGTGTAATTTTATTCCAAATACAAAATGCCACAAACAAATGTTGAACTTTAGTTAATGATATCATGCTGAAGTATTTGGGAAGAATTGTACTAATGTCTGAAACTTCATTTGAAGTGCATCAAAAAATAAGGTAGGTTGATGGATGAATCGACAGATGGATAGATAGATATGTGCTAAAACAACTACAGCAAAACAATTATAGAATCTAAGTGATGGATACCTGTGTATTCACTGTAAAATTTATTCCACTTTTTGTTATGATTGACATTTTTCATAGAGACATAGTGGTAAATGGAAATATCATTTCTCTCTCCTGCACAGAATCTTCTACAGTCTTCTCAACATACTCAGAATAACAAAGTGCTTATTTCGTTCTGTAAGATCCTACACAATATGGCGCCTGCCTACCTCTCTGACTTCATCTGCTTACATTCTGACCCTACCTGGCTTTTTCCTTGTTTTTCCTTTTTGCTAGTGGGTTCCTTCCTGTTCCGAGGTCTCCCCTAGCCTGTTCTGGTCTCAGAGATCTCACACTTATTGTTATCTCTTCCTAGGAAGCTCTCATCTTAGGAATCTGCACGGCCATCTGCGTCCTCACCCCACCCCTTACCCTGTTCAAGGGCCTCTCCTCTAAGAGGTATTGCCTACCTTGTCAGTCTCTTTCCCCTATAACTCTTATGCTGTTTATTTTCTCACAGCATTTAGCACTCTACAATATAATTTATATTTACATTTTATTTTCCTTCCCCTATTGATGTATAAACTCTTTGGGGGAGGGCTAGAACTTCAGCTGTTTATCACTCCATCAGCAGTTCCTAGAACAGTGTGTTTGGCACATGTAGTCACCAAATACATATTGGCTAAATCCATGAATGGGTATTCTCCATAATGCTATTTTTAAAATGTCTAAAATAAATTTTCTAGGGGTGCCTGGGTGCCTCAGTTGGTTAAGTGTCTGACTTCAGCTCAGATCATGACCTCATAGTTCATGAATTGAAGGCCCACATTGGGCTCTGTGCTGATAGCTCAGAGCCTAGAGCCTGCTTCAGATTCTGTGTCTCCCTCTCTGCCCTTACCCTGCTCATACTCTGTCTTTCTCTGTCTCAAAAAGAAATTAAAAGAAAGTAAAAATTAAGAATTAAATAAACTTTCTGCTTAAAAAAGAAGGTTTAGACTTGAAGAAAAATTATGAAGATCTGGACTTTCCATACACTCCATACAACCAGCTTCTTCTATTATTAATATCTTTATGGTACATATGCTAAAATGAATGAACCAACAGTGAGACATTATTATTAACTAAAGTCTATGCTAGATTTCCTTGGTTTTTATCTTGTGCCCTTTTTCTGTCCCAGGATCTCATCCAGGACACCACATCACATTGAGTCCTCACGTCTCCTTAAGCTATTCTTGCCTGTAACAGTTCATCAGACTTTCCTTGTTTTTGATAAACTTGACAATTTTGAAGACTGATTAGGTATTTTGTAAAATGGTGTTAATTAGGGAATTGTCCATAGTGCAAATTTACAGGTCAATGAATTAGTTTGGAAAACCCTGCTCTCTCAGGAACTCTGACTTGAACCCAATGATCCAAAACTTTTGTACTACTTTTAGAGCATGAATACGTTTTACAGGTCCTGTGTTGTTTGGTGCAGCTATAAACCCTCTGACAGGAATGCATTTCTATGTCCACCTCACCAATGAGCAAACTAAGTTTCCATAATGGTAGCTATGAAAGACCACATAAAATACATCGCTGAGAATTCAAACACAAGCATTCCAACTGTGGGTCCAGCTCTCTCTGCCTCCTATATCTACCTGCTGAAACCATCACAACCTGCCCTTTGCAGAAAGCTGTTCAAACCTGAAACTATTTAAAGGCATGTAGTATCAAGCATCCTTTTTCTCCACTGCTTTCTATCAAAATAGAAGCAGTGAGCGCAACAGTCCTGTTCAGCCAGAAAAAAATGAGTACTCTGGGATAACAATTAAATTTACATAGATCCATCTTATCGAAATACCCTGTTCTGGGCTTGTCAGCAGTTTAAATGCTTTTAAGATATTTCATTTGAGAAGAACCAATAGTGATTAGGCTGATAGCACCTGTACCTGTATTGTACCCTTCTCTGTATAGGGGTTCCTTGTCCAGACCGAACATTGAGCACTTCCTTCATCACTGTTTACCTGAGGCATCTTAGGTGAGAAAAGCAGTGGCCTGGACCTTGCACACCTGATTCCATCCTCCCGGAGCATGCATGATAGACCCAACTCAGTATTATCAGTCTCAAAAATCCTACTTTCCTTTTGAATATAGACTCTAAATTGATTTGTTTTGCTCCAGTATAAAATGCTTCATTCTGCAATTTAAGTGCAATTTATTATGCTGACTACAAAATAAAGAAAGACATATTAGCTTTACTAACTCCTTTTTCACCCTCCAGGCAGCCTTCCTTCACTCTGCCATATGGTTCCATCGCCCTAGGCTTTGACTGTCATGTCACTGAGAAGAAACTATCACCTCTCTTCTTAAGAGTGGGGCCATGCCCATCTTGTTCATCACTGCATCCCCAGACCTAAATGCTCCCCCCGTGCACAGGTCTAATAAATACACATTAAATAAAATGGGTTTTTATCAATGATAGGTATTGTTTATAATTTTTGTTTGTGTAAAGTTAAAATATATCATAATTTAAAACTATCTAAAAGAATTTAAAAATTCACTTAGCACACAGGATGAAAAACCACACATTATTGACAAATCAAGCATTTTTGAGTGAATGGATAAATACTGAATAGTGAACAGCACAAGGTTCTTGTTCAAGCCTAGATGAAGGCAAATCAGCACTGGGAGCCATCCCACTGTGTGAATATATGCCCACAAGCATGGGAGAATATGAAGGTCCTTTTTGAATGCACACTTTTATTTAGAGAAGAAATAGTGCTATGTGCTCTGACTCAATAAGGGGTATGCCTGTTGGTAGTATTTCCTATTTCTGAATAAGGAATGAAATTAATTTTATGTGAGTATAACATGTATGTTCATGAAGAGGCTGGTTAGAGGCCATGAATCAGAGATTTTGAATTCATAAGTCCTCTTCCACCTCCCTTGGATTCACTTCTTAAGTAGGATCCAGGAAAGCCATAATGGTCTAACAGGGTATTTGCACAGGCCATGACTGACATAAATTGAGCCTTGTCTTTTAATGATACACGGGAGAATCCTGTTACTTATGAGTCCTTTTGGTTAAAAGCCACATATTTCCTTTTTTCTGAATGGCATACAGTTGAGCAAAAGTCTGCTCACCTAGGACATCATCTTTTAGTTTTTGGGTAGTGGCCAAAGGGACCTGTGATTTTATTTTTTTAATGTTTGTTTTTTGAGAGAGAGAGCAAGAGAGAGAGAGAGAGAGAGAGAGCGTGCGCACGCGAGAGAGAGACAAATTGGAAGAGAGGCAGAGAGAGGGGATAGAGAGAGAATCCCAAGCAGACTCCATGCTGTCAGTACAGAGCCAGATGGGGGGCTCAATCTCACAAACTGTGAGATCACTGACTGGGCCACCCAGGCACCCCAGGGGACCGGTGATTTTAAGGAGGTACCAACAGACTCAGAGAGGTCACATTTGCCAAGTTGTTTTCCACATCTAATTTTCATCTCTAAATCTAGAACTTCTATGGAAGCTTACCTCGTTTTACATTCTGCTGACATTGACTTGACTGTGATAGCCTATCCCAATATCTGTTTTCCTATAGCCATCTGTACCAGCTGGGATACTATCTTGTGCAATATTTGTCAAATTTCAATTCCATTTTCTTCCCTTTTTATATTGTTTGCTATTTTCCCTATTTAACTCTTTCTTCCTTCTGGATCATAAGCACATTAGAATTTTACTATCCTTGTACGCAATAAATTATACATTAATAGGATAGTTATGGCTTGTGAGAAGAAGTTATTTGTGATTTGCACTTAGAGAGATTTTAATCAAGTTTACCATTCTCAAAAAGTCTGTTTTGCATATAAATAAGGACCCCTAAAAATCGATCTGTTTTGCTCAATTATAAAAAGCTTCATTTAGGAGCCTAAGGGTAATTTATTATACTGAATTGGGAGGAAAGGAAGACATATTGCATTATGCTTAATCTTATCAAATGGCTGCTATATTTAATGACAATGTCTGTTTATCATAATTATTATAAGTTGTCTAGGTTAATATAATCAGAAGACCTATGTGAGATTATCAAATGCTAAATTTATTCTTTACATACTGCCTCAGATACCAGCTGCCCCCATGGATGTGCACTCAATCCATGTGTTTGATCTCTGCTGAGGTTGCTAGAGAAACTTGTCTGCCAGACAAAGTAGACTATAAAATTAGTTCCTTAGAGATTTCTACAATTAAGTATGTAAAAGAGAAAAATACAGAAGAGGAAGTAAATAGCATGTACCAGGTTTCAGATACATAAGTGTTTTACAAAGTCACTTCTTCCATCATTGAAGATGTCCTTTCCAGACAGGGCAGATTCAATAGGAACTAAAGCAAAATCACTACTCTCTCAGAATTTCATAAATGATGGAGTGTGTGTGTGTGTGTGTGTGTGTGTGTGTGTGTGTGTCTTGGGGGGGGGGAGGATGAGGGCTGGGGGTGCAATAACATCAGGTATCTCACTCTGTCTCCAAAACTATCCCCAGACACGTGTATCTTCTTCCAAATGTAAAAGTGAGCACACTTAGGCTCAGGCTGGTGAGTAGGGAGCTGCAGCTCACAATTAATGGAGAAGTACTGTTTTAAAAACATCTTTGTGATTTCAAGGCCAAACTTTTCCCAGAATGAGCTGTGCTATGGTCTGAATGTTTGATTCTCCCCAAATTCATAAGTTGAAATCCTAGAGCCCAAGGTGATAGTATTAGGAGGTGAGGCCTTTGAGAGCTGATTAGGTCATTAGGGCAGAGACCACATGAACAAGATTAATTCCCTTATAAAATACTCCAGAGAACTCCCTTGCCCGTCCACAGCTGAAGATATAGTGAAAAGTCTACCACTGTGAAGAGGTCCTTCACCTGACCATGCTGGCCTCCTGAGCTCTGACCTCTAGCCTCCAGAACTATAACACATGTCCAATGTTTATAAGCCACTCAGTTCATGGTACTTTGTTCCAGCAGCCCTAATGGGTTAGGACAGGCTACTGAGGAGTCTAAAAGTGGAGGTGAAAAAGCAGGTGAACAAAGTATTTAGGACTCAGAATTTGAAAACTGTGGTTTGGTTCTTGCCTTCCCAGCTTTGTGATGCCGGAGGAGCTAGATTTTTCATCATTCGAAAAATGTAACAATCCCTCATGTGTCTACTTCATAGAATTTTTGTGGGGGTAGAAGCTGACAGTATTATTGCAATACCAGTATTAACCTGTATGTCTACCCAAACTCATTGCTTCTGAAAAAAAATCATTAAAAGCATTGTCCATGAAAATGGGAGATTCAGAATCTATTTGTGCAATGACTGCATCACAATTAGAAGATAATGCAGCCCCATCCTGTTTTTTCCTATATCTTTGTCTTAGAAGACATCAACTTATAGAAAAGGAGAAATTTGTTCATTCTTGGATACTTAGAACTCCCTTTATAGACACTGTCTTCAAATTTGGCAAGTTCCCCAGTTCCAAGAAACAATATTAGCCTGTGCTGGGTGTATGGCAGCTGACATTTTGACAAATAGGGTTATTAAACCATGCATTGAATTTCAGTAAGGACTTTACCTTCCCCCTTTTTTTCCAGATGTAGATGTACTTTAAATAGAAGGGAAAAAAACATGGAGTAGCTTCACTCTTATGTAAATGCTGTCATTGCCAAAAGTGGTTATTTGCCATAAAAAAAATATAACTGGTTTTCAAACCAGAAGGAAAATTCTATGACATGTTGCTAAGAACTTAGGAGTAAGATGATTGCGCTGGGGAGATGACCAGTCCTGGAATATAGGAAGGCAATGTCTTGCTCAATTTGTATGTGGTTCATAGAACTTGTCCAGGCAAGTACTAAGGAATTGAAAAGAAGGGAAAACTAAATGAGGTGTGGCCAAGGCAGGGACTTGGGGATTCTGTTGGTCCCTTCCAATCCTCTTGTCCAACGCTTTCAATCAGAAATCTCATTCAGTAAACCCTGCCTCTTTGACATCCTTCTTATAGCTCATTCTTCTCCATTTCAACTGAAACTGCGAAGTTCAGGACTTAACACAAACCTGCTTATTGCCTTCCACACTTTTAGATTGTCCATTCCAATCAGCCCTTGAACCAGTATCCCAGACCACGTTGACTATTAGCAAATCTGATGCTATAGTTTGTTCATTCTTACCCATTGCTGGATAGGAGAATCAGCAGGAAAGCTATAAAAAAAGTACTGAGGACCTAGGTCTATCTCTAGAGATTCCAATTACATTACTTTGGAATTAGGCCTAGGTGCTGGTATTGTTTTGTAGCTCTCCAAGTGATTCTGATATTAGGGACAAGTGCCACTGACTTAACTCTCTGCAGACAATCCTTTAGTATCTGCCCATCACCTCACCATGGCCCACGAGGACCTCCAAGATAGGTATTCATCTTCTTTCCCTTCAGAGACAAGATAGTCTTTGTTGCTTGACCATAGGTTTCTCTTCATTATCTGACTTTCTTTCTTTTTTTTAAATATAATTTATTGTCAAGTTAGCTAACATACAGTATATACAGTGTGCTCTTGGTTTTGGGAGTAAATGCCCATGATTCATTACTTACATACAACACCCAGTGCCCATCCCAACAAGTTCCCTCCTCAGTGCCCATCACCCATTTTCTCCTCTCCCCTGCTCCCCCCCCCCGTCAACCCTCAGTTTGTTCTCTGTATTTAAGAGTCTTTTATGGTTTGTATCCCTCTCTGTTTGAAACTATTTTCCCCCTTCCCTTCCCCCATTGTCTTCTGTTAAATCTCTCAGATTCCACATATGTGTGAAAAATGTATCTGCCTTTTGCTGATTTATTTCACTTAGCATAGTACCCTCTAATTCCATCTACATTGTTACAAATGGCAAAATTTCATTATTTTTCATTGCCAAGTAGTATTCCATTGTATATATAAACCACATCTTCTTTATCCATTCATCAGTTGATGGATATTTGAGCTCTTTCCATAATTTGCCTATTGTTGACAGCACTGCTGTAAACATTGGGGTACATGTGCCACTATGAATCAGCACTCCTGTATCCTTTGGATAAATTCCTAGTAGTGCTATTTCTGGGTCAGCGGATATTCTATTTTTACTTGTTTAAGGAACCTCCATGTATTTTCCAGAGTGGCTGCACCAGTTTGCATTCCCATCGACAGTGCAAGAGGGTTTCCATTTCTCCACATCCTCACCAACATCTGTTGTTTCCTGAGTTGTTAATTTTAGCCATTCTGACTGATTTGAGGTGGTATCTCATTGTGGTTTTGATTTGTATGTCCCTGATGATGAGCGATGTTGAGCATCTTTTCATGTGTGTGTTGGCTGTCTGGATGTCCCTGACTTCATTTCTGCTGTTACCCTTCTGGGACAATTCCCTTCACCCACCATATCAACTTATATACATCTAAATGCTGAATTATATGAAAGCTTCTCTGACCTTTCCAGACACCTGGCATCTTCTTATAGTATTGACCACTCATTTATTTATACTTCATTGTTCGAGTATATAAAAATATGTATATAACACGTAAGTGTGTATTTATATGGGTAATGTATCTTTAAAAAAACAAATCTCTCAGTTTCATGTTGTTTTCTCAGTGCCCAGCACAGTGCAGAATCCACATTCAAAGCAATGAGAAATGGAGAAGCAACAAATGAGTCATGATTAATTTAATGATTTAGGATAATTTAATGAACATCCATTCAGATAGTGAGAGAAACTCATGATAAATGTTTGGAAAGAGATGGTATGACCAGTGTCCAAAAGTGCTGGTCTTCTCTTAGAAAGATATGGAACCGTGTAGAAGGACTCACTTCAAAAAAAAAAAAAAAAGTGCACCAAGTATTAACACCACCAACCATGTTGGGTGCATTTAAGACATGCCTGATCAGAAGACTGCAGGTTCAGTAATGCTTCACATTGTGCAACAGAACTGTGTTCTCAACATGCATGAACTGTTTCTTTTTTCACTGACTATGCTGCTTCCTCCTCCTCTGCAGGAGCTCTCTCTATTGTTGCCTTACTCCAGGATCACAGTCACTTATTTGACTTTAGAAGACTTTTCCAGTCAGGGTTCCATGAGAGAATAAGCTCTAATCTCTTAAGGGTATGATTCTCAAAATGTGGTTTCTGAGCCAGCAGCACCAGAATCAACAGGTGAAAAAATTCTCAGATGTACCGAATCAGATGAAATTCTCAGATGTACGGAATCAGAAATCCTGAGGGTGAGGCCCAGCAAGCTGTATTTTAACAAGCCCTCCAGGTGATTCTGATGGATGGTCACATGTAAGAACCACTGGCCTAGAATGATCACAGTCATGGATCTAGATCTCAGAATTATAGGTCCAGTGCAGGTTATGTTACAGGTCCACTGCAGGGGTGTCTATATGAGAAGCACCTAAGGAGAGTTTTAAAAATACAGGTTCCATGGGATGCTTCTTACATATTCACTTTTTCAGTGGGTTTGAAATGGGGCTTTGCAATCATAACTTTAAAACAGGTTCCTTTACTTAATCTGATCTTCACTCCATATAGGAATAAAGGGGTTGGCAGGTCTCAGTTCTTTGTCAAGAAAGAGATGTCATCCTCTTGCAATCACTACTCCTTTCCTTCTTCCCTAACTTCTGCTGGAGGCAGTATCATCTCAGACAAATGAACAGGTCCCAGCCTCACCCAGAGTAAGTGAAATATATATGGGGGAAGGGCCTAAGTACTGATTTTTTTTTTAAAAGCCCCCGCAAGTGATGCTGTGTCAGCAAAGACAATGGTAGTAGGAAACCAGGCAATGAGCACACCATGCCACATGGGAATCACAGTTGAGTATGAGACTTACAAGAATTTGGCCATTGCTATGCTAACCCCAAGCCATAGACCTGAGACACAGAGCAGATATACCTGCCAATAAAGTTCAGCCAGTCAGATTTTCCCCTGCAGGAACTGGAAGCTTAAGGAGAGAGTGGACCACATCAGCTGATGCTATAGAAGCAGAGTCTCTTTATGGACATATTCTGGACAGAAGGTCCGACAACTGCTGTTCATGCAGCTACCCTGGTTTCTTTGGTTGTTAAACTTTTCTTTTGATTCTTTTGGCTACTCTAGCATCCTCCAAAGGATTGTCATTTTTTCTTGAGTAGGTTAAAGTTGGTTTCTTTAGCTTGAAGCTCAAAGAACTTTTATTAACACATTCTCCTACTAACTGATGATGTGACCTGTGGCAGGCCATCTTGTCTTTAGGTCTCATTTTGCCTCAGCTGTAAAATGAGGCTAGTGATCCAGATCCATATTTTTTAACCACTTATAAAAGAAGACTCTTTCTTTAAAAAAGTGAGTTCTGGAAAACTTGAATAAATAAAACATGTGGAAATGATGAGTGGTTTCCCCAGCTCAAATCTTTACTGTTCAGTAAAAGTTAATTTACTCTGAGTGGAGCCTCAGCAAACATCTGAGAAAGGGCTAAGTTTCCTTACCGTACAGAGCATCTTAAAATGCTATCTTTCTATACTTTTTTGATTCTTGATTCAGAGCCTTGAATCCAGAGGGGACAACTGGCATTTTCTGTTTCAGTGCCATGCATTCATAGATGTAAAAGGCCTTGTAATAATACTTAATGGAACACACAATGTGGTAAATGCCATACAAACTCAAATGTAAAAACTGCTTGTCCAGAAGACTTTTTAAAAGAGAACTGATTGACTAATTTTTAGTTATAGAAAATGCTGTCTAAAAACAGGGGCACTATTATCCTGGAATGTTTGGTCACCTGTGGAGTGTTGTCTCTGAAGTCTTTCAGGACACAGAGTTTAAAACCCATGAAAAGGTCAAGACAGCTCTCAATTTCCAAATTAAATTGCTTGGAAACACACTTCAGTAGGAAGTTGGGTTTTGGGAGGCCTGCTGTGAAAGTTAGCAAATGAAATGTAAAATGTGTGAAGTTTTCAGTTTTAGAAAAAGTACCAGTTTTAAAAGATTGTGGCATTTTTGCTTTACCAAATTGAAGCTCTTTTGGTGACTGAAATATATCTCTTGCATATTCTGAGACTTAAATGAAAAAAAAATCTTTAAAATGTGATTCCATTAAAACATGTCCCCACTGCTAAAAATTTGGAGGTCACAGTCTAGATTATTTCTTGAAGCATCTCTGCATGAAATTCCTGTGTGATACTCCAAGCACAGGCTCCACTGTAAAAAAATAATATGCCTGAACATAATAATGCTTGTGATAATCACACTATGTATAAAAGCAGGCGCTGGGTACTCTTATATTCTTAGTTCTCTAAAACACCACTATTCATCTCCATCAACCTATTCCCTTTCTTTCCCTTCATCTTTCTGCAATTCTTTACTAGAAATGTCCTTGGTGAAGGTTGGAAAGAGTCTTCTAAGTGTCTGTACCCAAATAAACATGATGATCCTTTCTTATAACTAACTGTTCTGCTGTGTGCTGTAGTAGACATTGATGTTGCAGGAGGCATTGACTACTTAGAAACTACCTACCACCCTTGACATTGGATACTATGAATTCTCTGACTCCTCTTTTCTGTAAACGTTACTTCTCTGTCTCATTACTTCATTTTCTCTCCTCCCTAAATGTTGATATTTCCCAGCACTCTATCCTGTGCACCATGACTTTAAACATGCTGTTGCCCCCCGGGGTAACTCAACCAAATGACAAAACCCATCCTCTCTGAGTTTCAGAATCCTGTATCCAACATACTATTAGACATTTCCACCGCGATGAGCTAGGCATTGCAAACTCAGCATGCCAGAAGGTGATGTTTATTAACAGAGTGGTCTCTGGCATCAGAATGTCTGTCCATGAATCTGTACTCAGCACTTCCTATAGATATGAACTTCAGCAAGTTTCTTAGCCTCCCTGGAACTCAGTTTCCTTAACTCTAAGAGGATTTATGGATCAAATGGAACACAATATGAAAACACATTCAGTACAGTATATGACACATACTACCCGTTAAATGACACTGAGCTATATTCAACCGCATCTCCTTTGAACCTACTAATTCTTTTATATTATTAACTTTTGACTTCTGGCATTTGCTCACATCCATAACAATCATCTAATTCTATTAATTTTAAATTTAAAAAAAATTTTCAAATCTGTTTGCTTTTCCATCACCATTAAATATTCCCTAGCTGATATATTTTTATGGTTCCATTTATCATCTCTATCTTTCTTATCTATCTATCTATCATCTCTATTCTTCTGTGTGTGTTTTATCCTTAAGAAACAGGGAGGTTAAGGGTTAAGGGAGAGAGGGAATGAAGAGAAAGGGGTTAGACAGAAAGAGAGAGAGACAGAGGGATTGAGGACAGAGTACCTACCTTGAAAAATCTAGGAAGTTTTCTTACCACAGTTTTGTGATATTGGGAAAAATGTAGAAAAATAAAAGTCTATTAATAAGTACACTTGGGCCTGGTGCCAGTACTTAAGGAGGATGGCAAGCCAATGCTAACTGAATAGAACCACAGAACCATACTGTTGATGTAACTGTTAAAATAACCTTTCCTTCCTCTAGGGCTGTTTAATAAAAATGCAGTGTTTTTATGTACATCCTAAATGTTGCTTTATTGAGGACCTTAAAAGCAAGTTAATAACAGCATTCTTAGGGTTTAGGTGCAAGACTACAATAATGGCATATTTGAAAAGAAAAATTACATAGTAAACCCAGTCACACACTGGAGGTGATTTTACAGATCAGATTTGGAATTCTAAGCAATCTGATGCAGGCACTGCTCAAGGTTACCCTATCTAGTAAAGTTTAATGAACACAAGGGAACATTCAAAGCAAATAATACCTTCAATATTTTAACCACTGTGGGACTACTTTCTCATGTTTTCCCGGTACATGCACAAATCAGGAATAAACACCATTCTTTTAAAAACTAATAAGGTTTAAAATCATAGTTGAAAAATGGGATGAAAGAAGTTTTTAAAAATAGCAATTTTCTTAGGGGCTGTTTTTTATTCTAAAATGAAAATTTGAGGCTCTGCTCATATTTTGCAGCTTATAGACACTTTCTTGTTCTCATATAACCAACCAAACTAGAGTCATGAAAGACTTTTCTAGGTTTCTAGTATCTTTACCTGAGTTGTATTAGTGTTAGTTTGAAGTCTTTTTGGCACCTTTTAGTAGTACCACAACCAAGTTGCTACCTAGGAATACCATTAATTGTATTTTTAAAAATGAAATATCTTGCAAGATTGGTCACAATATTTTAGTTTCCACAGATAGAATACACGATCAACCCCTTTATGGCTATAAGTAAAGCAGACTGCAGCCTCCAACTTGTGAACTGCATAAAATAAAATGAGATTAAATGCCAAATCTGAGGAACTCAATAATAATTTATGCATTTTTCAATTAGTTTGCTACCTTGGAATTTAAATCAAAATAATTTTTCTATCTCACTCACTTCTTTGTTATTGTTACCTAAGCCTACAGTACTATTTCCCAAGTGTATACCATTAAAATTGTTTTGTTAATTTTTCACAAATTTTCTGTTTGTCTACAAGAAAGACACATTTAAACCAGAGCTGTTGCATTTACTTTAAATTCCATTTAAAATTTAATGCAGTGTTGCTTTACATTTTAAGAAGGGCAGAATTAAGGGGGGGGTTGGCGATCCTCAGATTCTATGTCTTACCCTCCTTGTGGAAGAATGGACAGGACTAAAGGGAGAGTATAAACAAAATATAAATATAATGATAAGATTCGTAAAGCCAAGAATTTATAAAACTAAGTGGTAAAGAAAAATACGACATGTCCTGCTTCTGGAATAAATTTTAATTTCATTAGGAAATAGACTCTAGCCAAGAGAGAGGTGGTTCTTTCTAAGTGCATGACAGGTAGTAATGTGTAGCAATTTATGGCTAAACATACACAGAAACACAAGCAATTAACTTAATTAAACATTGTCCATGTCTGAGTATGATTTTGACATGTAAAATCATTATAAAAATTAAAATGTGGTGAGAAACTAGAAGCTTTCCTGATAAGCTCAGGAACAAGGCAAGGATGGCTGTTCTCAGCATTCCTTTTCAGCATCTTACTGGAAGTCCTACCTAATGCAATAAGAACGAATGCAATAAGAAAAGCAAAGAAAATATATACAAATTGAGAAGGAAGAAATAAAAGTGTCTTTGTTTGGAGATGACATAATTGTCTATGTAGAAGATCCAAAGGATCAACAAAAAACCCTGTAACTAATAAGCCATAATAGCAAAGTTGTAGGATAAAGGGTTAATGTAAAAAAGTCACTTGCTTTCCTATATACCAGCAATGAACAAATGGAATTTGAAGTTAAAAACGCAATACTGTTTACATCAGCACCCTACAAAATTTAATAAAATTTAATAAATCTAACAAAATGTGTTTGATATCTATATAAGGAAAAGTACAAAATCCTGATGAAAGAAATCAAAGAAAGAAATAAATGGGGAGATATTCCATGTCCACGAAGATGACTCAGTATGGTCAAGGTGACAGTTCTTCCCAACATGACCTATAGATTCAATGCCATCTCAACCAAAGTCCCAGCAAATTATTCTGTCGTAATCGATTAACTGATTATAAGGTTTATATGGAGAGGCAAAAACCCAGAGTATCCAACACAATATTGAGGAAGGACTACTCCACTTCAAGTCTTAGTGTAAAGCTATAATAATTAAGGGATTATGATATTGGCAAAAGAATATACATATAGATCAATGGAACAGAATAGACAGACCAGAAACAGAAACCAATATGAACATAGTCAACTGACCTTTGATAAAGCAGCAAAGGTAATACAGAGAAGAAAAGACAATCTTTTCAACAAATGGTGTTGTAACAACTAGACATCCACAGCAAAAAAAAAAAAAAAAGAAAGAACAGAAAAGAAAACTAGAAACAGGCTTTATAATCTGCATTAATCACATAGGGCAGCCACTGTACAGACTGGGTGGCTATAAGTTCAAGATCAAGGTGTTAACATAATTAACTTTTCTAAGACCCCTCTCCTTGGCTTACTGTCTACTCCCTTCTTGCTGCAACTTCACAAGGGCTTTTCTGTGTATGTGTACATCTCTTGTGGCTCTTCTTCCTATAAGGACATTATTCATGTTGGATTAGGGGCCCACCCTTTGACTTTGCTTAACTTTATCTTTTATAAGGCCCTATCTCTAAAAATAGCCACAGTGAGGTTTAGAGTTTCAACCTGTGAATTCTGGGAAGACACCATTCAGTTCATAATACACCCTTCACAAAAATTAGCTTAAAATGGACCACAGACATAAATTTAATGTAAAACTATAAAACCTAACAGAAAATCTAGATGACTTTGGGCATGGCAATGGATTTTTAGATATAACAGCAAAGGTATGTTCTATAAAAGAAATGATTGATAAGCTGAACTTCATTCAAATTACAATTTTCTGGTGTGCCTGGGTGGTTCAGTTGGTTAAGCAACTGACTTTGGCTCATGATCTCACAGCCCATGAGTCTGAGCCCAGCATCGGGCTTTGTGATAACAGCTCAGAGCCTGGAGCTTGCTTCAGATTCTTTGTTTCCCTCTCTCTCTGCCCCTCCCCCACTCATGCTCTGTCTCTGTCTCTGTTTCTCTCAAAAATAAAACAAACATGAAAAAAAAATTTAATTAAAATTTTCTGCTCTGTGAAAGACATCAAGAAAATGAGGTGACAAATCACCGAATGAGAGAAAATATTTGCAAAAGACATCTTATAAATGATTGGTATCCAAAATATACAAAGAACTTATACAACTCAACAACAAGAAAAGAGACAATCCAATTAAAAAATGGGCAAAAGACCTGAATAGACACGTCACCCAAGGAGATACACATATAGCAGATAGTTTATATGTCCAACATTATATGTCATCATAGAATTTCAAATGAAATCGCCAACCAGATAACCCTACACACCTATTAGAATGGCTAGAAGTACAAAATACCAACAAAATGCTGACAAGGATGGAGTTGGAGCAACAGGAGCTTTCATTCATTGTTGGAAGGAATGCAAAATGGTACAGCCACTCTGGAAGCAAGTTCAGCAGTTTCCTACAAAACTAAACATTTTCTTACAATATGATTCAGTAAATATACTCCTTGGTATTTACCAGATGATTTCAAAACATATATCCACACAAAAACATGCATATGGATATATATATATATATAGCAACTTTTTTCATAATTGCCAAAACTTGGAAGCAACCAAGCTGTCCTTCAGTAGGTGATGGACAAACAAACTGTGGTACACCCAGACAGTGAAATATTATTTAGTGCTAACAAGAAATGAACTATCAAGACCATGAAAAGATATGGAAACTTAAAAGCATATTACCAAGTGAAAAAGCCAATTTGAAAAGGCTACAGTGCGTATGATTCCAACAGTATGATATTCTGGAAAAGGAAAACCTATGAAGACAGTAAAGAGATCAGTGGATACCAGGAGTTAGTGGACAAGGAGCCATAAGTAGGTGTGGTAGAGATTGTTTGGGGCAGTTAAACTCTTCTACATAATACTGTAATGGTGGATATCTGTCATTATACATCTGTCAAAATCCATAGAATATACTGCACCAAAAGCAATCCCTACTGCAAACTACGGACTGGGTAATCACAATGTGTCAATGTAGGTTCATTAATTATAACAAAGACCCATTCTCGGGCAGAATGCTGATAGTCGGGGAGAGTATATATGGGAATTCTCTGTACTTTCCCCTAAATTTTTCTGTGAGAGAGAAGAGAGAGAAACCTTGGTTTGCAAGCATAATTTGTTCCAGAAACATTCTTATAATCCAAAGCCCTTGTATATCAAAACAAATTTCTCCATAAGAAATAATGGAAACTCAGATGATTTGTTCCACAACCCAAAACTATTCATATAAAAATGATTACAATACTGCAATATAATATAAAATCATAAAGAAAATGCAAAACAAAGAAAAACAAACTAGCCTGCACTTAGCTTTGAAAACCTTCGTGGCTGGTGTGAGAGAGACAAGAGAGAGGAGGGTTGTTGTGTAGGATGACTTTCACTGTCACTAATGGAATCACTGTAGTTGGAATCTATTGGCTCAATGGACTCTCTATCTGCATGGGGGCCATTATCTACGCTTATCCGGATGTTGACTACAGTAGAGTATTAATAAACACTTGTCATATACTGTATTTAATGTAACTGGCAATAAAGCAGCAGAAGGGTCAATATCTGTAGGCAGCCTGACCTAGAGTGAAGCTAAGCATTCCTAAGCTTACCCTTGAATGGAAAAGCAAAGGATTGTCCATAGGTGCTTTGAAGTGACGAAAAATACAGTAGTGTCAGTTGCAGACACCTTCAAATGTTCTGAAAAATCACTGATTTCTGCCAAACACTATGGCCTGAGACTGAGCATCCAAGCATGGGAGATGATCACCCACAATCCCGCAGTGAGCGAGAGAAAGAGAGAGAGGAGAACAATTGGCTCAGCTGTGATCATATGACGTTCAGCATAACACTAATTGCATTGCAAGACATCGCTTATTTATCAAGTTAAAATTAATTAGAAATGAAATGCTTGCTCATCTTGTGGAATACTTGCGGAACAAGTTACTCACAATCCAAGGTTTTACTGTATATGTATATACACACACATATATATTTTAGTATTTACTACACCAAACACGGGGCTCAAACAAGAGTTGCATGTTCCTCCAATTGAGCCAGTCAGGCGCCCTAATTATAAAGTACATTTTAAAAATATAGAATTCCATAGGACAGTCACATCTTTAGCAAACATTGAACACCTATTATATGCCAAATTCTGTAGTTGTATAAAACTTTAAGACAAAGATGAATTAGAATAGATCCTTATCTTTGAAGATTTAAAACTCAGGTGAAAAGAGAAGCCAACCAGAGGTTACTACACACAGTGAAGACAAGACAATATGTTTTAATAATTTTTATGTTAATTGATATAAGTTGGATATAAAAATAATACTGATGATGATAATAATGAAATGATAATAATGATGATTTGATATGTCAAGTTCTCTACATATCAAGCATCATAGTTTGTACTTAATTCTCATACCAGCCCTACAATAATTATTATATATCAGTTTTACTAATAAGCAACTCAGAGCAGAGAGATTATATAGCTTTCTGAAGCTCATATTGCTACCATGCAATGTAGGCGGAATTCAACCTTGCTTCTCTCTAAATTCTGAGTCTGTGCTCTTATTATCTACATTTTGCTCCAGAGCAGCCAATGGTCAGGATGTCATGGCCCTAAACCTGTTGTGTGGAATCTGCCTTTTTTACATCGGTGCAAGAGTCCTATTTGCTCTCTGTTGTCCTGCTGAAGAATTAGGCCAGAGCCACTACTTCTCAATAAAATGAACACTCCCTGAACAGGGAAAACAATATCCTAAATGAAACCTATTCATCAAAGATGTCTGAAGTTGCTGAGAAATGAACAGAAGTATCAGGAAATGGCTACCTATGTTGTAGGAACATAAAAATAAACTTCTGTTTTAACAAGTCGCCAATGCTTGCCAATAAGCAGCTAAATAACAAGTTGTAAAAGTTATTGCATTTCACAATTTAATACTTTGCAAACTTGTTTTTTTCCTTTTAAACTAAATGATAGCTTTGGTGATACTCTGGTCAAATGGTGGGATTTCTTTGTCACACAGCTGGTTGTGAAACATCCATCCCTCTTCAGACAAGAAATATGTAAAAGAAAGCACCACTTCTGATTCTCAACCAGCAGGAACACAGACCAAACTCTTCAGGTTCAAACAAGAAGCACTAGTTGAACTTGTGAAGATAATTTTCTTGCAGTGATTGATTTAGTAGTGTCAAGGATAATATGGTTTTTATGGCCACAAGAAGGCTGTAATCTAATTTTGCAGAAATTCTTATCTCATTGGCACTGTGTTATCACTTTTAATCTTAGCATTTTCATTTGAATTAGCTTAGAAAAATTCAATGGGCTGCTTTCCTGACAGCTCAACCCTCAGATTGGTCTTCTGCACTAAATTTTCTGGTGCCGACGTTATGTTTTAAATCATGTTATCATTACTCTCAACAGTCAATTAGGAGTTATTTTTGCAGACTATTACAGGCTGGAATTGCTGGGTATAATTTCTTCCACATAGTAAGAACTTTTCTTTTTAACAATAGACATTGTAAACTTAATTGGGATGGCATGGCTGGCTCCATGATGAATTTCAGCAAGGGATAGTATTCAAGTATCTAGATCTTTGTAAAAGAAGACATAACTTTTTCTTGCTCTCTTGCATTTGCCATATGGCCAAGAAGGCTCCAGATTATGAACTCATTCCCCAAAAGCCTGCAACTGGTTATATCTTTAATATGGGGGTCTAAAATATCTTTACAAAAATGAAAACCTACAGAAGGGTGTCGGCTGGCTCTATAGTGATAGTTGTAAGAGTGTGGACTAGATAATATGTCAAGCACACTTCCCCCTTCAGAGGTAGGGTTAGCTTCTGTAAACACTTCCACTGACAGGTGAACACATTCATGGACATCAACCCTTGTCATTCTTTTTTTTTTTTTAATGTTTATTTTTTGGGAGAGAGAGAGAGAGAACAAGCAGGAGAGGGACAGAGAGAGGGAGACAGAGAATCAGAAGCAGGCTCCACACCATCAGTGCAGAGCTCAATGTGGGGCTCGAACTCACAAACTGTGAGATCATGACCTGAGCCGAAGTCAGACGCTCAGCCAAATGAGCCACCCAGGGGCCTCCAACCCTTGTCATTCTTGATTCCACTCCACTAACTTTTCAGGCCAGACCACAGTGGCAGAAGTTTAGACAAAAAGGTGATGAAGCAGGTGTTGTCTTTTAAGAATTCTGTGGATTTTAGCTACTGCCTTTCACTCATGTATTGTTTTGCCTTCTGACCTGATGGTCCAGGTAATGTGATTCACACCAGGAAAACAGTCCTTGGAATCGCCCTGTGAGTACCTGCCTGTAAGATTCTGTGAAATGGTCCTTGGAAACCCTTTTTGATCAAACTGCTCACTACATAGCTGAAATACATTGAAGGGCCAATTGTCATGGTTCTCCATTAGGAGGTCATATTCAGCATCATCTCTATATGTACACAGTTAGTGAAACTTTGCCAAAAGAACATGATCTCTGCAACACTGGTAACATTACCATCTGATGGCTGAACTCAGTTTTCTGTATAAAGTGCCTGAAAAAGACACAATGATGAGGCAGGAACAGCCAGGGGTGACTCTCAAACTCTAGCCTAATTTATTTCATTCACATCTCAATTGGGAATGTGATAAGAGAAAAAGGGTGGTCAGTGCAGAAATGTAGAAATATGTGCTTAATATATGCAGAATTGGGAATGTTTTTTTCTCCTCCAGCTAAAAGGAAGCCTGACCAGAGGACTTTTTATCTATGAAAATGGAGGCATAAATGCAGGAGGGTTTTATAAGTAAGAAGTCAAAGCCTTTACACTTGTTCGACTATAAAGTGTTATGGCTCACACAGTGTAGTGTATGTCATGCACTACATTTTGTAGATTTGGGCAGATTACAATAATTTGTGTAATTTTTTATGTACATCTATCATTTTCACTAGTGTGTAGATCTTAGAAGGACAAGAACCAAGGAGGGTATCTACTTTTGGTATAATTATATCAAAGTACATATCTCAATGTCTTGAATGAATGAATAATTTAATTAATATACCTATTGTTTATTATTTGAAAGAATTACCATAATCAGGGAATTGAATTTAGTAAACCAAATGCTTGTATTCAAGACCCCTTGGCAACGATAATGTTCAGTTTTAGTTAATATAATGGAGTATTTTTTCTGTCGTTGTTTTAGGCACTGGATTAATGAGAGACAGTCCCCTGGAGTCTGATGGTTTTATGCCCACTTTGGAGTGAGAATCACCAATATCCACCAATATTCCTATCTGGGATCTTGTCTCAGCAGCAACCTTGTCCCTGATGATTTTTATGTTGTCCTTTTCTTTAAAGGCAACATCACAAACACTGCCCACCTTTCAGAATGGCAGTTAATACCATTCATTTCATATACAGACATCTATAAAAATCTCCTTTGGATTTCCCATGGTGAATATAAAACTAAATATATAATACTTTCAATATTTTCCTCTATAAGTGAATCAATGCTAAATTCTATCCAGTTTCCTTATATGATCCAAAAAGGAGAAATACTTTCCCTACATTTAAAGTATATACTTTAGTAGGATAGACTGCTAATATCCATATATTTAGTGCTTGCTAGTAAAATAAAGATATTGCAAATCATAATATAAAATGTCTCAAAAACACCTATGAGAAAATGTATTTATATTTAGTTAAATATAAAAGCCACAGACTAAAGGATCTGAATATCTCTTTTTCTTTCTTGCCAAATCCAATTTCAGATTCAGATTAACATTTACTCAATAGCTAGTATGCACTTGGGTGAAACAATTGTACATGTGTTATTTGTTTAAAACTCAGATACTTCACAGAGGTAGAGACAGAGGCCAGAGAAATTGTGTGACTTGTGAAGGTCAGAAAATGAGTGGAGGAGACAGAATTGGAAACCATGAATTTCTCAAACCAGGTTAGGGAATACAATCTCTTACTTCCCTTGTCTTTGAATGAGTTGATATTAATATCTACTCCACTGATATTGTTGAAGAATTTGAAGGATTATGTGATAGCTAACAAACGTACACAAAGTACTTAGAACAGTGTGTGGTTCATAATCAATGCTGAATGAGTAGATGATGTTCGTTCGTTCATTCATTCATTCATTCATTCATTCTAGTCCTGAATCTGTAAGTGCATTTACCTAATAAGTTGATAACTGATCTTTATTGTATTTTTTAATTTTTTTTGTATTTTTTTAAATTTTATAATCAATCAGATATTATTTGCTAGTAACCCACTCAATGTATGAATAGTGGTTGATAAAAATAGAAATGCCTCATAAAAGTTAGAATTTCCTGAGGAGTCTTCGGTAGTGTTTAAAGAAGTTTGACTAACGTGCAGTTCTTTGCAAGTTCTAAAGCCCTTACTGGGCACACTTAGAAAAGAGATTTTGAGGCCCCTGGGTGGCTCAGACGGTTAAGCGTCTGACTTTTAATAGTTGCTGAGGTGCACTAACAGAGGAAAGCCTCTCTCCTCTGTCTCTGCTCTTCCCCGTGCTCTCTTTTCCCCCTCTCTTTCAAAATGAATAAGTGAGTTTAAAAAGAAAGAAAATAAATTTTGAGGACTTTACAACTTGATCAAAAAGGCTTTTTCACTGATGTAACATTAGGTTTGCTTTCAATTGCTGAGGGAATTTCTGTTGGTTTTGCTTTTCACTTACAAGTCACTATAGGTTTACTTTCTTTACTAGCAATTTAGTTTATTGTGTTCAGTTGTCCTTAAAAGGAGAATAATGCATATTTGTGAAACATGTTTATAATGTTATTTTAAGGGGACTTTACAATGTGTATGAACTGCGGTTTAAATATATTATGATCTATACCCATTTCTAAAGCTGATGACTATAATTACCCTAAACATGCTTGTGCAGTGATTTTTTATTAATGGGCTACTTCTGAAATTTAATTATTTAAATAATTTATGTCATATAATCAATAAGTGAATTGGTTATTTTAAAGCCTGAATCACTTTGTTTTGCAGTCTAAATCATATAGAGATTTAGATTTAGATGTCTCTCAGAGAGAGAGAGAGAGAATGAATACTAAGCAGGCTCCACCCCAAGAGGGAGCCTGACTCAGGCTTGACCTCAAGACCATGAGATCATGACTTGAGCTGAAATCCAGAGTCAGACACTTAAGTGACTGAGCCTCCCAGGCGCTCCATCAACTACACTTTCTGATAGATATTATAAGCAATGAGGGCTTTTGCCTCAAACTGTTTGTTATAACCAAGATCTTTCAAACAGGGATGCACTGGGTAAGCAGGGCTAGAGATTTGTGCCCTACTGACAGCACTGTGCTCATAAAGTTTGCAGGTCACTTCTCCATTCCTTGCTAAGTCCCTACTGGTAAGTGCTGCATACAAATCGTTAGTTCAGGATATCCTGAAAATGCCTGGCCTATATTTCCTGCTCAGTAGTGGACTTTCTTCATAAACCCTCTCAATCTGTTATTTTCCATGGAGTGTTCCATTAGGAGTTTACAAAATACAGGGAAAGCATGTGCATCAGGTTTATTGAAAGCCTATTCATTGCCCTTTAATTTTATGGAGTATTTCAATCTCTTTCCTGAACCCAAATCCCACTTGGACTAGGTTTGACATTATGTTTTCATTTGAGCTTTAGATCCTTAATCTTATTACTTCCTGTTTTCCTAAAACTAGAGTGGATAAGCTACTTACAGGCACACAAGCTGAATCTGTTCAAAGCCGTTTAACTGTATTTACTCTGCTCTTTGGTTGATCCCTAGTTCCCATCTTGTAAAAATTTTCAGAAAAATTACAAAGTCCAAAAACACAGTTCTGATTAGAGCATGACTTGCCTGGATATCTAACTCACTGCTACTTAACTTGATTTGTCTTCTGTGAAAGTCAGAATCAGACACACCACACACACACACACACACACACACACACACACACACACACACACACAGAGTCAAGTTTGAAGTTTGTTGTTCCAGCTTGGTGCTTTGTCCTGGTTTTAGTTAATACTTGCAAGAATCCTGAGAGAAAGTGAGAAACTGTTGCCCCCATTTTAAAAATTTATTTATTTTAATCTTTATTTTAGAGAGAGAGAGAGAGAGGGAGAGAGAGAGAGAGAGAGAGGGAGGGAGAGAGAGATAGAGAGAGGACAGAGTGTGAGTGGGGGAGGGACAGAGAGAGAGGGAGACACAGAATCTGAAGCAGGCTCCAGGCTCTGAGCTGTCAGCACAGAGCCCGAAACGGGGCTTGAACTCATGAACTGCAAGATCATGACCTGAGCCGAAGTCAGATGTTTAACCCACTGAGCCACCCAGGCGCCCCTGTTGCCATATTTTATAGATAAGATGCCTTAGCTGCCAAAGAGTAAGCCACTTGTCCAAAAGCATAGAGCTATTAAGTGGCACAGGCTGGATTCAAATCCAGATCTGGTTAAGTCCAAAGTTCATCATTTGGGTCACTGGATGCAATGCCTCCTGCCTTGAGTGTTCAGACATTCACAGAGTGAAAGCATGTGTATGTGCTCACAAAGAGAGCTTTTGGCTTGATTACAAGTGCTGTTTGTTACCTTTGGCTAGGCCACCAAACTCAGGGTGAAATTTCTGGGATTCATATATTCCTGGAGGTAGTGCTTGATGGTGGGCTCTGTCCAGGGAGCTGTAGAGTCCTAGACCCTTGTGCTGAAGGCAAAGGTTTCTTGTGTGCTTTCTCAGCCACCCAACCCACAGCTGCCAAAGTTCTTTATTGCACAGGCATTAAAGCCAATGGATTGCTCTCTGTTTCTAAAGAAACCACATTAATGTAATCTCTTTGTTTTGCAATTGCTCATTCAGTAAGCCATTGTTCATTAGACTCCTGAGAGTTTGCAACCCTGGAACAATTGTTTCTCTGCTGATCTGGTCTCATTTGTCATTTTGTAGACAGGGGAATTTATTTGCTTATAACACAACCAAAATAATTAGGTGTTTACCTGGCAGGTTGGCCATGATTATTTACAAGTAATGACCATAAATGAATAAATTCAGGCTTTGTTGAAAGAAAAAGACAGTGCCATTAGGCATGACTTTGATCATTGATTTTCCCCTGCGACTGACAGTCTTAAACTAAGCATATCTAACTATAAATATGGAGTATTTACCTAGTTTTCCGTGTAGAGCCTTGGCACAATCAGACAAACCAGGATTCTACTCCTCTGCCATTTATAACTGTGATTTTAGGCAAGTTTGTCAAACTCTGTGAAATTCAATTTCCTAACGTGTAAAATGGGTGTGATGATGGTTAAATCATGGGCTGTTCTGATGATCATAAGACAATGAAGACAAAATAAACAGTACATATTAGCTTTTCCCTATATATCAAATAATCTCCATACTTTCCACATTTTAGTTGCAAGCCTTTGGAGACGAGTGCTCAATTCTGAGACTCCTCCTATTTATCTATAGCATGTTAATATTCATAGCATGTATAGCTATGAAGATTAAATTGGGTAACACGTTAGCAGTGTTGAACTCACGGCAGGTACTTGATAATTGTTATTCATGTAGTTTTATATGTTTGGGGTAAAAATCAATAGACTCTTATGATGATGTTGACAATGATGATGGCTGTGTTGATGATGAAATAGTCCCTGAAATTATTCATTAACTTTTCCAGTATGTTTCAGGAAACTTTATGTAACATCTCTTTTCTCTTGCCCAAGTTAAATTATCCTACTGAAGTAACCACAGGACAGGTTTTGTATTTTTTCTCATCTCCTGAAATGTATTTGACCTCTAATCCAAACTTTGTCACTCTTCCTTTTAGGAGCCTGTGTTGCAATTCTGCATCTCTGACTGGTTATTACAGTCAATTCTTGATATCTGTAATTGCCTTGTTTTCTGCTCTACTGCAAACGCACAAACATTTTCCACTCATTTCCTAACAAGATTTTTTAAAAATTAAATATAGTGTTAAACAGTACAGTCTGTTTTGTTTCTGTTCTGAACAAATGACTGTGATAATCATTATTTTGCTTTAACAAAGAAGGAGAAGAACATTTGTGAAATTCCTACTATGCGCCAGGCACTCTACCAAGGTCTTTGAAAACTATTACCTTATTCCTATAACAAACAGGCCTGGGATATAAATATTACCATCCCTTTTATTTATTATATTTCTTTTTATAATGTTTTTATTTTTATTTTCAAGAGAGAGTGAGCATGAGTGGGGTAGAAGGGCAGAGGGAGAAAGAAAGAATCCTAAGCAGGCTCCATGCTCAATGCAGAGCTCCATGGGGGGCTCAATCCCATGACCCCGGGATCATGACCTGAGCTGAAATCAAGAGTTGGATGCTCAACCAACTGAGCCACCCAGTGCCCCTATTGATTATATTTTTATATTAATTTCTCAGACTCTAAGCTCACTACAGTGAGGACCATGCCCTGCTACCTCTCAGAAGATGATCTGACAGAGAAAAGGCAGCTTAATCACACTTAAGATATCTGACAATAACAGAATCACACTTTGCATGCCAAGGCATGGCCAATTATCTGTTCAACAGTGACAGACAAAAAAATTTTATCAAGACCAAATTAAAAGTTAACTCTCCCTTTTTTCCATTAAGGGTAAGGGATACAAACTAGAACCTGTGACTCTAGCCAACACTAAGCAGAACCAAGGTTTATGTCTCAGGAGAAGCCAGTGGATCTTTGCACTTTCCATACCAGGATTTCCAAATAGGTTCTTAGATCTGCAACCTGGCACAGTTTGGCATATCTGAGTGATTCAAAATGTGACTTGCAAGATCCAAGGACTTAAATTTAAATTCTGGCTTTGCATTTTACTCTCCATGTGATCTTGGGCAAGTTACTTCCTAAATATGTGCCCTAGTTTCCACATATGAAAAACAGGGAAAATTATACCTACCTCACCTGTGATAAGGATTCAATGAAAAACAACAATAACAACAACAAAAACAAATACATAAGGCACTATGCCTAGATCTGGTAGGTAGTAAGTATCACACATTTGGTATCTCTTATCAATATAAATTGAGTAGGTCCATTTTATTTTTCAAAAGTTAACTTTGTATCCTCACTCCTTTGTAAATGAACACTGCTTATCACTCCCTTCCCTACCTCTGTTCTCTTTCTTGTTAAAACAGAGGCAATGCAAAGGATGGCTCATAGCTGGAAATTGTATTATTTCTAAATGTCAGTCAGTGATATTTTCTCAGGAGAAATGATTCTTCCAAATACTCCAAGAAGAACATTAATTGAGGGGGAAAACAACTGAAGGATGAATTCAGAGTTTTGAGTTGGTATTTCTCATGATTAGACTTGTCTTCCCTCTTTGAGCAACTTTAGGTGAGCTTTGCAATCAGACAAGGCCTTCCTGAACCTGGGAGCAGGAGCCTGCTGTCAGTGATGCTCATCATCTGTGGTACACTAAGTTTTATACACTTTAAATTATTTCGTTTAAAAAGGGGTCTTCTGGGGGCACCTGGATGGTTCAGTTGGTGAACTGATCTCACAGTTCAGGCCATGATCTCATAGTTCGTTGAGTTTGAGCCTTGCATCGGGCTCTGAGCTGACAGTATGGAGCCCGCTTGGGATTCTCTCCATCTTTCTCTCTCTGCCCCTCCCCCACCTTCATGCTGACTCTCTCTCTCTCTCTCTCTCTCTCTAAATAAATAAATAAATAAGCTTTTATGAAAAACACTGCAAATGCATTTGATGTGTGTTTGCATCTTTACTGGAGACAGTTTTGAACAGAGATTACATATTTATTTGATTCTAAAAAGAATTACTGCGGGACATTTACTGAGGTCTCCTTAGCAGGAGAGCTGTGTTGGGAGTTATATGTATTTGGGACATGGCATCTACTGCTGAATGCTAGAGGCCTGCTAAATGAGGAGTTACTTCAATCTGGGGCCCTCCCTCCCTCTGGTAGTTGATTATCTCCTTCTTAGTGCATGAAGTGACTCTTGTTAACCCCTCCATTGTGAAATGGAAATTAACTATTTGTTTAATTGTTCCCTACTTCTAAGCAGCCGGGCTGTTTCTTATTATTTATCAGTAACAGCAAATACATTTTGAGCACATGCTACAGGGCAGAACGTGCTAAATGCTTTTCATTCTACACCTCCTGCATTTGCATCTTATACGAAACCCTATCCCATGTTAGAGATGAGAAAACAGAGGCAGAACGAGCTTAAGCACATTGCTCGTGGCTGCACAATAGGATATCAATCAGGTGGTGTCCTTCTCCACCAACCCATCTTTGTACTGCCTTTATGACCCCTGGCTGTGCAGGTCTTCAGTGAATATGTGTAAAATTAATGCGTAAATCCAGAACTTCTCTGAGTCTTGATGATCTCATTTATAAAATGGAGATAATATCCCCAACTGCTCTGGTATTTATGAGCACTAAATGAGTTCATGGACCTGAAGACAGCTAGTGGAGGGTGAGACATGGAATAGATGGTAAGTGTTCAATCTTATAAACAAGGCACATTTTCTCTTAAGAAATACGCTCATATGTTGTGTGGCTCTGAATCTGTCTTTTCAGGTTCTGATCACTGGACCCTACCAAAGAGTGGATGCGAGGGGGACTTAGCATTGTGGGTGTGTGACAGTGAAACGCACCCTAGGGAAAGGGGGAGGGTGTCCCCAGGGCAATTGTAGGACTGGTGTTGCAGGCCCATATAGAGCAAGAGTTCTAGTTGTGGAGCATTCACTCGATTGTCAGGACTGACCCAGCTTGAATGTCTTTGTGGGACTGGGGATAGAGAAGTAGAGAAGGCATCATTAAGGGAATAGATATTTATAGAGTGCCTGCTGTGTGCTGGGAATCTCTCTTAGGTTTATGACAAATCTGGAATGGGAACTAATAGCCCATTTTACAGATGAGGAAATGAGCTGTAAGTGGCAAAGGCAGAGTCCTAATGCAGGCGTGCCTGAGGGTCCCACCTACCATCTTTGCTACGAGTGAAGGAGATGGGCTCCACTGCTCTTCGCTTTGGAAGGGGGCTAGTCACACTGAAGCCAAAGCAAAGATCTGTGCTTTAATTCTTCTTTGATTTTTGTTCTGTGAGTTTTCGAATATCTCACCAAAAAGAACAACAACAACAGCAAATCCAGAATCACCTGAAAACACCACAGTGCTTTGTGGAAAGGTGCTTGAGAAAGGGAGGGGCTTATCAGCTGACCTATTTAATAACTATTTACCATTGTCCTCCTGTGTCAGCCACTGGGGAGGCATGCATTTGGCATTTGAGGAGCCAGGAAGAAAACTAACACAGCTTTAGATTCAGAAACACCTGGGTTTTAATCACAACTTGCAGCTTTTACTAATTTTGGCAAAATTCTAAACTTCTCCGAGCCTCAGTTTCTTCTTCTGTAGATTGAGAATAATAAACCTACTTCACAGCAATATAATGAGGCCTAGATAAACTTGAGAGTAGCTGAGAGAATAAATGCTATTTTTCCATCTTTTTTTAACCAAAATATAGGAAGATAGAAAACATGATAATGGTAACTCCTCAGGGCTCATAAATGAACATATTTTCATTTTCATCTCAGTATTCAGAATTGGGTATTATGATTCTATCTGGCATGCATGGAAACTGAGGAACAGAGAAGTTAACTAACAGGTTAAAGTGGCCAGGTTGCACTTTGAATTCAGGATGTAGTCCATGCATATAATTACATGGTTTTACTCCTGCTCTTGGGTTGATCAAGGGATCTGGGACCGAAGGGGAAAGCGGAGAGGGGGCAGGAAAAGGTGGTTGAGGCAGCAGTGCTTAAATTGCTGGTGTGTGTCTGAGAAATGGTAAAATGTTCAAGGTGCTGCCATTTGGTATTGCTTATGGAGCACTATTGTGTGCACGTGACTGCAAGCAGGAGAAGGGAAGAGCTATGCTTTAAGCTGGAGCTTCTGGCAGATAATTAAAAAGATCAGAGCCAGTGTAGACCTCCAGCGACTCAAACAGCTGATGCCAGGAACTCACACCCGGGGTTCCATGGGGGTCCTCAGGGCCTCCCGCTTGCTTTCCCTGCATCAGCAAATTCATAAGGAACTGAGAATCTGCTTTTTTCTTCTTGAAAGCATTAATATAAATGAATATCACAAACCCAGGTCCTCAAGAGGAGAAAATGTTTATCAGTATATTGAATGTGAATCTTCTCAATTTGCCATCTGTTTGGGAAAAAAAAGAAAAGTAGAAACACTTCTTTGGGATTGCAGCTCTTTCCTCAATACATGCATCTGCCTTGTATCCAAGTCCAAATAGTTAAATGCTGAAGACTCAAGAAGATAGTGAGGCAGGACAGTAAAAGTCATGTTAGTGAGAATGTGAGGACTATACTTGGAACTACTTAGGGACTGTTAAGGGGGATACCTTCATTTTATATCTGGGAAAACACCGTAAGGAGAAGAACACGCAACAGAATTCAGTTGACTTCAGTTTATTAACGTTTGCCAGGTGGTTTCTCTGTACAGATGCTATAATAGGCCCTAGGGGCAGAGGGAAAATTTGGGCAAGTTCTGTATTCCTAAGGTACTTTTTGATTTATTCATACAAAGTATTCATACATATAAGAATGTAATTTTATAGTAACTATCATAGATGTACATCAAGGCACACTGAGAACACAGAGTAATTCCCTAAATCAAACTAGATAGAGGCCTCTGGATAGTTTCCCGATATTATGTGAGATACATTTTGAAAGATTACAAATAAAGTACAGACTTTGGAAGGGTATTATAGGAAGAGGGAACAGAATAAATGAGAACCCTACATAATGAAATAGGCTTTTGTGTTCAGGGACCCGCAGGCAGTTCAGTATGACTGGAGTGAATTTTACAAGGTCTAGAATTTCTATTCCCTAAATAAATAAAGGGCATTTTCCCAACTTTATCAGTGTGTGAAAGAAATGATAACATGAGAAGAGGAAGTTTTACTTAAGGAAAGTTCCTAAAAGTGAGGAAGAAAAAATAAATTTAAAGATGGCTATCCCAGGGTATAACTAGTATATACAACATGAATTTAGGAGGAGTCTATATAAGACAAATTGGGTGAGCAGGTTTTAATTTATATATGTATTTAAATTCTCTCTCTCTCTCTCTCTCTCTCTCTCTCTATCTATTTATGAATGTATATTAGAATGATGTAAGGTAGCACAAACCCTGAAATTTTATGGAAATTATTGTTTAGAACAAGACTCAAGTCATTAAAGTAAAAATCTTGCTTGAAATAAAATTATTAAAGCTACTGGCTGGGTAATCCTAATTGTGTTGACCTAAAGTATAAAGTTTGAAGGAAACAAAGGAATCAATGTTGGTGTGACATAAAAGGAGTTCACATATAAGTTTAGAGTTCAAAGTGAACTCAGGAAGTAATAATAACCAAAACAAGAAGAGGAAGAAAAGGAAGAAGAAGGAAGAGGAGGAGGAGGAGGAGTCATGGGGGTTGGGGTGGGTGAGGGGAAGGAGAAGAAGAAGTGGAGGGAAGAAGTGGAGGAGAGGAAGAAGGAGAGAAGAAGAAGAAGGAAAGAGAATGTACAGTATTTGCATTCTTGCCATCAGGTGCAAGAGCTAAGAACATGGTTGGTGGTGTCTCTTCATGTGGCACTGAGTTCTCAGCAAAATCCAAGCAGAACTGCACCCCTCTTGGTTTCCCAGGCAACAGCCAGCCCCCTCCATCACGCTAATGATATAATGATAAGAATGCCATGTGTAAGTGGCAGGGACTCTAAGGGAAGGGGAGCCACTGATGTCTGGCTTGCTCCACTGGGAGTGTCTGAGGAGGAGTTTAGAGGTAACTGGACAGCAGTGCATGCAATTTCCAGGGGAAAAGTCCAGGCTGCGCTCAAGAGTGAATGCAGGGACTGCATGCTTTAGAATTTAGAGTCCTGGCTACAGAGAAAGTTCACTTACTAGTTGTTGTTATTACAAGTGATGTCAATTAACAAGAACATATTTTTATCCTTAGAAAAGAAGCTGCCATCAATACCTGTTAATGGGAAAGGCACTCTAGAAATAAAAGGTGTTTGCTTGACCTGACTAGCAGCCTCTTCATTCTTGGGCAGACAGGCCCCTCCCCTTTTCTGACTCCAGAAAACTGTCTACCTTAAGGGGTGCTAGGGCAGGAAAGTGAGGAAACTCTATGTGTTTCAGGCACTTTACTCTCTCAACTTCCCTAAGCAAGGGGCAAAATGAAACCAAATTGTGGAGAAAGAGCAATGCTTTTCTCAGCTTTTTCCTGGATGAAGGTAGGGGTGGATATTGAAATGGGTGAGCTTCCAAGGCTGTTTGCAATCTACTATAAACCTTACATTTTACTCTTATCTTTATCTACTTCCCTACAAAATCTATGCTTTAAAGCTGCCTTAGCTATTACAATTTGCATTGGCTTCTTCTGCCCCTCACCTTCAGAATGTGAACTCTTTGGGGCAAAGATTAATTGTTCATCAGTTTAGAGCACAATTCTGACATGAAGCATACCTCAGTAAATATGCATTTAATTAAGTCATTTTTTTTCAAATGTTTAGAATCTTCTATGTGAAAAGACTTCTTGGTGGGCAATAGGGTGACTGAAATGCTTGACATGAGTTTATGAACTATAAAGATTCATTAAACATACAATAAAGGATTTCAGTGTCATTATCACATATGTGCTAAGTCAGAAGAATGGATGTACTTATCTGTTATTAGGGAAAGAAAGAAAGAAAAGGGTGAGGAGAGAAAGAGAAAGCAAGAAAATAGAGTCCTGGGGTGGGTGGTACCATACCTATATAAGAAATAGTGTCTTTGAAAAGTATAGCAGAGTGGCTAGAAATTTAAAAGAAAAAAAAAAGAAAAACAGAAGAGACTGAAGGAACAGTGAATGATTAATGGTGTCAGAGGCTATATTGTGTCTCTTTCATAGGTATATGAGCTTCCTGCAGGTGAGCAAGCTCCAGAAGATCAGGAACAACCTGCACATTGTTTACTTATCAATGTTTTTCTGGAATCTATCATAATTTCTTACATGTGACAAGCCCTTAATAAATGTTTATTTATTTGTGTTTGATGACTAGCACCAAGTATAGTACCTGGCATGTCATAAATATTTTTTCATTGTTGCTCATGAAGTGAGGAAGTAGTCAATTATCTCAGGAACTGGAAATTTTCTGTTGACAATTATATATTCATCAGCTCCTTGAGAAATCTCAACTTCAAATATGAATGTGGTTTCCCCCTTCCCATTTATTTGCCATTTGCAGAAGAAGCTTCACAGCTCCACCAAATGAGAAGATTCTGGAAAGAATTCACTTTACAGCAGCATATTCCAAAAATATGGTTTTGGAATGACTCATGTGAGATACTTAAAAAAAAATACATGGTCCATTTTGTTTGGGAAAATGTAGCTACTGTGGGTACGATGTGGCATAAATTTGGATATGGTCCTTACTCACATAGTGCTAGACTATAGTAGGAAACACACTCATACCACTCATATTCAACATAGTACTGGAAGTCCTAGCCACAGCAATCAGATAAGAAAAAGAAATAAAAGGCATCAAAATCAGTAAGGAAGATGTAAAACTATTACTATTTGCAGATGACATGAAACTATACTATATTATGTCTCTCAGGCAAGGGAAACAAAAGCAAAAATAAACTATTAGGACTAAACCAAAATAAAAAAAAAATACTTTCAACAGTTAAGGAAATCGTCAACAAAATGAAAAGGCAACCTACTGAATGGGAGATGATACTCACAAATGATATATCTGATAAGAAGTTAATTCAAACTATATAAAGAATTTATACAACTCAATACCCAAAAACAATCTGACTAAAAAATGGGCAGAGGACCTGAACAGACATTTTTCCAAAGCAGACATATAGATGGACAAGAAGAAGCATATGAAAAGATGCTCACTATCACCAATCATCAGGGAAATGTAAGTCAAAACCACAATGATATAATACTTTGCACCTGTCATGATGGCCAGTATCAAAAAGACAAGAAGTAACAAGTGTTGGCAAGGATGTAGGAAAAAAAAAAAAAAGGAATCCTTGTACATTATTGGTAAGAATGCAAAATGGTGTAGCCACTATGGAAAACAATATCAAAGTTCCTCAATAAATTAAAAAGAGAAATAAAATACAATGCAGGAATTCCACTACTGGGTATTTACCCAAAGAAAACAAAACAAAATGAAACAAAAACTATTTCAAAAAGATACAAGCACCCTTATGTTTATGGCAGCATTATTTGTAATAGTTAAGATATGGAAAGAGCCTAAGTGTCCACTGATAGACAAATGGACAGGGAAGATGTGGTATGTGTGTGTGTGTGTGTGTGTGTTTATACATGTACATATATATGTATATATACATATATACAATGGAATATTAGCCATAAAAAGGAATGAGATCTTGCCATTTGCAATAACATGGATGTTATGCTAAGTGAAATAAGTCAGACAGAGAAAGACAAATACTGTATGATCTCTTTTACATGTGGAATCTAAACAAAACAAAACAAAACAAAACAAAAAAATGAACAAACAAACAAACAAAAGCAGAAACAGACCCATAAATACAGGGAACAAACTGGTTGCTGCCCAAGGGGAGGAGTGTGGGGGTTGGGAAAAATGGTTGAAGGGGAGTAGGAGATACTGGCTTCCAGTATGGAATGAATAAGTTATGGGGATAAAAAGTACCACATAGGGAATCTAGTCAAGGGTATTATAATAGCACTGTAAAAATAATGAATAAAAATAAATAAAATGTACTCTGGCTCACTAAGGGCTCTGGGAATCCCTGGGATGCAAATATTCCTTACACATTTCCACTAGCACAGCATCCTCACCAGCAATGTGGAACTCAGCTCTGACTTCATTTTCTCACGCCTGGAGAGACTGAAGAACATACCCATGTGTGAGCCCCTTTGGGGACAAATAAGTCTGTATCTGTGAAATAGGAGCCCAGCGGATTCTCTTGTGCAGGGAGGGTGAAAAACTTCTCAACCTTAATTGAGTTTGGCACCAGATTACCCGTGCTTAATTCACACAGAAGTAACACCCTGGACACAGCTCTGCTCTCAGTGTTGGGTCTTAATACGTCCCTCTTCCCTGTGCTCAGTGTTCAGTGTCTTGAAACACATTTTGTCTGTCTGCTATGTCCCCATGGTGGGGGCTCAGTGAATACTTGTTAACTGAAAAACTACCATTTTTTGTCATTCTTAATAAGGAAACATGTATTTACTCACACAATTTTTGAGGTTTTAGTATCATAAAATATGACACAAAGATATAATTAAAAAAAAAAGGAAAATGGTATCTTTTACAGATGTCATGTCCTAAGGATTATTTGCACACAGTCTAAATAATTAAATAGAAACTACTAAATGACGTTAGTATTAAGTCTGATTTAAAAAAATCTGAAATTGAATGAGTCTTGCTATCATGTGTCTATTTAATATGGTTATATTTTAAGTTCTTATTAAATCAATGGTGTATTTTACAATAAAAGCTATTTTAGGTTTTAGTAAAATGTCACTTGAATCAATAAATGTTTATTATATTGGCTGAGTACAAGATAAATAAAATCAATTGTTTTCTGTAAAGAACAGTAATCTGTTAGATGATGAAAACAAAAAGTAAGATCCCATCTTCAATGCTGAAAGCAAAATATTTTTAAAATAAACATAATAAAATGTCTGTGACCTATATTTGCAAATAAAATTTATAAAAAGAGCCTCGCATAAAAGGCAAACACTCTGTGTTTCCACAGCGGAAAGCTGAACAATATAAAGATTGCTTTTCCAGGTTAATTTTAAGACACAGATGTGGTTGACTAAAATGTACTGGTTTATTTATTCATTCATAAAATATTTTGAGCCCTTAGTAGATGCCACGTTGAGTGCCGGGGATTCAGTGGCAGAAATCCAGGTGGGTTCTCACGGAGCTTAAAATTTACAGTCTTTAATACAAAGTGTATAAATAAACGATACATATAATTTTAAATACTTATGTATTTAATTAAATAATAACCAAAATAAAAGAAGCTTATTCTTATGAAATAACAAATGTGTTTATCAAATATCATCTTGATAAAGAAATACCCAGCAGAAAGCCTTTGCTGATAGACAGCATAAATAATAGGGTTGTGTCTGGGGGCCTGGGTGGCTCAGTGCGTTGAGCGACTGACTGTTGGTCTCTGCTGTGGTCATGATCCCACGGTTCGTGAGTTCAAGCCCCACATCAGGCTCTGTGCTGACAGTGCAGAGCCTGTTTGGGATTCTCTCTCTCTCTCTGCCCCTCTCCTGCTAGTGCTCTCTCTCTCTCTCTCTCTCTCAAAATAAATAAACTTAAAAAAAAAAACAAAACATAGGGTTTTGTCTCTTCCTTCAACTAAGACAAGAATCTAGGTCAAAGGAGCAAAATAGATATAAGGAAAATACCTGAAAACATATATGGAATTTAATATATGATGGAGTAGTAATGGTGAAGAGAAGCAACTTTTAATGATGTGAGGGGAACTGGTTACCTGTTGAAGAATAAAAGTTAATTTTATTTTTACTTTTGAAAGTAAGGAATTCTTTTTTTTTTAACCTGTATTTATTTTTTAAGTGATCTCTATGTGCAATGTGGGGCTCGAACTCATGACCCTAAGATCAAGAGTCGTACACTCTATTGACTGAGCCAAGCAGGGGCCCCTAAAAGTTAATTCATATCCACATCTTACAGTATATGCCAAAACAAACAATAAATAGATTCATTAAGTCTATGTACTCATTATATATATGAGTATACACACATACACACACACATACATATATAATAAAATAGAACTACTCAGATTATATGAAGCATAACAACTTTCTTAGGTTTAAATTAATAGGGAAAATCAGAAAGGAAGAGATGAATTCAGTAGCACAGATATTAAATATTCATGTATGGGAAAATAATATGATAAAAAATTAAAAATACAAAGCAAGAAAAAACACCGACACCAAATATAACATGACATAATATGACTTTCATATTTGATGAGGAACTAACTCACACAACTTGATGAAGAAAAAAAATCAGATCCCCAGTAGAATTGGAAATAGAAAGGAAAGGTAAAACTCACATAAGAGGAAATACATTTAGATTTAACAGATATAGTCTGTCCAGATAATCATAGAAATGTATAATAAAGACATTAAATGCATAATCTATATATATTAATAGAAACAAGGACAACATTACTGTGAAATATCTATACTTAAAATGTGGTGGTTTCAGTGTAATTGAGAGGCCATTTGACCAGACCCATTAACCATCAACCTCTTTCACCTGACCTATGGCTTACATTCTTAAGACATTGTTCATCCTGCTCCCCAAATATATCTTGGATCTGACCAACTCTTCATTTATGCTTCCACTGCCTTAGTTTTAAGCCACATTAACTCTTGTTTGGAAAATTATTGTAGCATCTTCCCTGACCAGCCCGTTTTCACTCTTTTTTATTCTGCACCCTAAAGACAGTGGTATCATTTTAAAACACAAACTGCACTAAGTTCTTCTGCATAAAGACGCCACTGACTTGTTATTATATCTAGGATAAACCCCATACCCTTCATTGTGGCCCACAAGCTGCAGCATAATCTGGCTCTCATTGGTGGTCTTTGACCTCATTTTCTGAAACCCCTATTTCCTCCCAATACTCTGGCTCTCTGTTCTCTTTCTAGTCCCTTTCCATCCTCAAGACCTCCTTTGAACACCCTGTTCCCTCTGCCAAGAATGTCATTCTCTCTTCCCTTCCCAGCCTGATTCTTCCCCCCCTCCTTGAGATCATGCCATACCTGTCCTAGAGCAGGGACTTCTTTAACACCATGCCCATATCAAACCCCCTACCTTGGACCCCTACCTACTGCCATCCTTCACATTCCTTTTCCTCTTTGCGGAACACACAATTGTGATTACTCATTTGCTTTTTTTTTTTTGGGGGGGGGTCAATCTCTTGACTAAATTCTAAGTTTCACAAGTAGGGTATATTTTGTTCTCTAAGAATCATGCACAGTGCCATATACATAGCTAATTAGCTATTATATTTATTTCTAAAAATAAACCTATTATATTTATTTATATATTATCTAAATTATAACTATTTGGAGAAAGAATGAATGAATAAATGAATGAAATCTCTCTGTTCTCATTACTCTCGTCTTTCTACTTCCACACTTGCTCTCACACTCGGATAAGAAAATTGTTTTTCTTTTTCTTCTTTCAGAATCCCATAAACATACCTATTATTCCATTGATAACTCTTTGCTCACTGATATGTTTACTGTCTTAAGTGTTCCACCTGCTGGTAAACACCTGCAGAAGTGCTTCTCAGCTCTCATTGCATTAGCTTTATCTAGAAAACTTTGAAAAATGCTGATGTCCAGTCCCTTCCCACCACCAGGTTTCTGATACAACTGACTAGGCGGAGACCAGGTGTCCATATTTTAGTGCCCTGATGGCCATGGTTGAGATCCACTCTCCTGGAAAGAAGTTTCTGCTTCTGCGTCAAGACTATCCCTGAGCACTTCTCAAGGGCATATGGGGTATGTGCAGGTCTGCATTGGCAGACCTAATGTGCAGGTGTTGAATAGGCATGTTCCTGGAGTAGTTGTCAAGAGTCTGCATTCAGGGGGCTGCTTCATATGTCAGGTCTCATTTATTGCCTGTAAGATAAACTTCTCTGACCACCTCATCAAAAGTCAAACTCCACTTCTCTCTGCCATAAAATCCTCTTTGTCACATACCCAACGCCATTCTGTAAGGAGGATCAAGCACAATGGTGGGGTCACTCGGGAGAGGAAATACTAGGATTCTTCCTTCCTGAGAGTGAAATAAGTCAGATCATTCACTTAAACTGTCTAAGAGGCCCTTTGGGAACCCAGAGAGGAAGATATTGTTACGACACACCGCCTTTCCCACAACTTTGTTAAATTTATGTCCCCAAATTAACATTTGTAACTAACAGAGGGGTATAAGGTGTACAAGTAACAGAAACAGAAGAGAAATATATCAGAGAAATGAATGTTGCTTCTAATTAAAGAGATTGTTTTCCTTCTTCATAGACCTTAGGGATTTTCTCTACTGACTACATGTTACTGTAACAAACAGCAAAATAACGGTAATAATATATTTTCCTCCAGAAATAAAAAAAAAATGCTGATGTGAGTCACAAATGGGTTTAAAGCAACTATGAAGATTGCTCTGGGGAGGGGGGAAGCCACTGCCCTCCCCCTCCCCTAAGTTCCTTTCAAAATCCAACATCAATAGTCTAAGACTCCAAAATATTTGCATTTGCAATTTTATTGCTTTCACCCAATAAACTCTGTTTCTATAATTTCTCAGTTCTGCAGAATTTAAAATGTGTTTCTCTCGTTTAGCCGAAATCAGGTCAATTTTATTGGCTCCTAAAACTGGGTAGTTAGTTGGTTAGCAAGACTATGAAGAGGTATCAAATGACTCCAGGTTTATGGAAATAGCTTTAAATAGATTCCAAGTTTATGGAAAGATTGAACCTCAACCATGCTGACTGCAGCAGAAAGTGGAAATTAAGTCTTCCCTGAGGATGGTCGACTGTTTAATATAATTTCTAATGATGAAACATCTTTAAATTAGGAGGAGTGCAGCTATTATGACCACAGAGGGAAATATATAATGTAAAACCTGAAGGAATGAAGAATGAAAGTGAATTGAATAAGAAAAGATGAGAAGCAAAATAGCATTTCAAATCCTAAGATGATAAAAGTCTGTCCTCCGGGGACCGGTTTTCAAAAGTGTCCTCTACAATAACATCCATCCCCAAACAGCACTGGTGTTTGCAAATAGGTCCCAATTACATGACTTGATTGCAGATTCAAACCAGTGTCTTATGCACCCACTAGATTCAATGCCCTTTCTTCTACTTCTCTGCCCTTGCAGTGCTGGATGAAGGGCAGCTTCACAGAATTGCAAATATTTTTCTCTTGGGCAGTGTAAGGGAGGGGAAGTTTTCTTCTATCTTTATACGTTCTTTTAGCTGGTCTATTAATTAAATTGACATGAGACAGATTAAGAGGAGAAAAACAAATTTAATTTTGTACATATGGGAGCCCCACAAAGACATGAGAGGCTCTAAGAGAGTCAGCCAATTGAGGGGACTGGAGCTCAAAGGGAAAGAAGACAATTCACAGGAAGATGGGAAGAGCAGTATTTGGAAAATCAATTTTTGTCATAGCATGCCGAGACAATGGGACCTGGAGAGCGATCTGAGAGCGACCTGGAGAGTGCCCTGAGGAGCTCCCTCCAGTTTACCACACCTAGTCCTTGCTCTCTAGTTATCCCTGGTGATAGCTCTCTCCTGGACCAGGCCCCCAATCTCAATTCTCAGGGACAGTCAAGAGGGAGGTAAAAAGCTCTTCGGGAGTCTTTTGGACCTTGACTATCTTCTGCTCAAAATAAGACATGTGCCAAAGTGGCATGTTGGAGGGAGGCCCGTTCTGAACCCCTTCGGTAAGAAAATAGAGAAACACATCTCCAAGGTGATAAATGTTACAGGACATGTCCCAGGGAGTGAAGTTCACTGCTTTTCTCATCTCGCAACACAAAGCTGTTGACAATTAGGAGTGTGTGTGTGTGTGTGTGTGTGTGTGTGCGTGCGTATAAGCGCATGTGTGTATATGCATGTATGTGTGTGTAGTGTGTGTGTATGTCTGTGTGTGTGTGTGTGTGTGTGTGTGTGTGTGTGTTTGGGGTTACTTTTGCAGTTTTATATAAATTCATTTACATCCAAAAAGCATTATATGTATGTTATTTACTACATACAGTTAAGGTCAGGGTTTGCTTTTGTTCTTCCAGATCATATCTGACCTTTTCAGAAATAGGTGAAAACAATAACTGGCTTTATTTATTTTATTTTTTAATATTTATTTTATTTTTTGATATTTATTTTTGAGATAGAGAGAGAGACAGAGTGCAAGCGGGGGAGGGAGGGGCAGAGAGAGAAGGAGACACAGAATCCAAAGCAGGTTCCGGGCTCTAAGTTGACAGCACAGAGCCCAACGTGGGGCACAAACCCACTGACTGCAAGATCATGACCTGAGCAGAAGTCAGAAGCTTAACCTACTGAGCCACCCAGGTGCCCCACAGTAACTGGCTTTAAAGAAAAGAAAACCAGAGTATTTAGAGTCCTTACTTGTTTGTAAGAAGAAAAACAGACTACAAAGCCAATCTCCGGATTCCTAAATTAGCACTCTTTCCATCAAACAGCACTTCCTAAACATGAATATGCATAGGAATCACATGGGTTCTGGTTTAAATGCTGACTCTGGTCATGCTGGTCTAGAGTGAAGCCTGAGATTCAGTCATTTCTAATAAGATCCAGCACAGCTGGGCCAAGCACCACACTTTGAGAAGCTAAGTATTAAATCACAGTAGCCCGCCAGAGCACATTACTTAATCATACTTTGGCATGAACATGCTGAAGTGAACTCGTTTTTTCCAGGATAATTTTTCTTTCTTCTGGTGAGAGGGTCCCAATGAAGGTAAGGAGAAAATGAAGGAGTAGGGGATAAAGTTTCTGCCATTCCTTAATATGTGCCAAGAATTGTGCTAGATACTGCTGCTGACCCCTGTTCATCATTATATCATTCAATTCTCACCAAAACAACATGCTGTTTTCTGTTTTATATCCATCATGAAATATCCTCAGACAGATTAGGGGGCTTCCCCAAGGTAACTGAGAAAAATAGCCAAGCAGGGGTATACCCCAGTTCTGTCTATGGTTTACATTACAGCATGGTAAAAGGTGGCATGGTGACCACCTTTTACAGCATGGTAAAAGGTGGCATCTTTGAACGAGTTAAAACACACCTTTGTGCCCTTTGTTTTCTTTTGGTTTTTAACAATCCTAAGACTGAAGTTATGTGACACTTCTAGCTTCTGCTGTTCTGGTGGCTGCTGATCCTGACAGGGAGTTCTCAGCTTAGAGGAGGTACCCGGAGTTTGCAACGCTGTCCTAAAATGCAATTTTGGATGGATACCAAAATAACTTTCACTTTCATCCCTCCTATGTAGAAGATGAAAATCTTTTTAAAAGCTGGAGCCCAAAGAAATGTAAATACAGCTTATTCAGGCCTGACATTTCAAAAGAGGTCACCCCCACCAGCAGTGCCAGCCCTTGTCTATTATCAGGTTTTCTGTCACTCATGTTGATTAAGGTTGATAAACAGCTCAGAGCGCTGGGCGTAGGCCAGAGGGCACAAAGAGAGATGTAGCTGACTTGAAAGGACCGCATTTCCTGAGAACAGAAAAGCCCATCCTTCCTCTATACCTTTGCCTTCAAATAGGATATATTGTTCTTTTGGAGCTGGAACAGAGTGTCTTGCAGAGTTCTGCTAGAATGTCGACTGTGGGGACAATTAGCCAAGCTAGGAGCCTACTGGGTGAAAGAGTAGCTGTTCTAATCATCTGGCTCCCATTGTGATCCCCATTCCATTCCCTCAGAGCAGTCCTAGATGGGCTTTGAAGTCAGTGCAAGAGGCCACTGGGATGCCTGAAAGCTGGTGTACGATAAAGGAAATGTTTTTGTCCGTGGTGTCTCATCTCTATCCCTACCAGTGTCCTGGCACATTCTAGGATAATTCTAAGGTGTGGGGTGTTCTCCCAGCAACATGCAACTGTCTGACATCATCTCGGTGTCCTACAATTCAACACAATTGGACACTATCTGCCTGGAGATCGCACCAGATCTCACAGGTTAAGGGCTCGGTCTGTCCCTGACGCAGGGACAACACTGCCCCACCCCCTGGACCCCCACATACACACACCCACTTCAGACACAAGTTTAAGTTGTCACCTGTGCTTCTGACTGACTGGCTATGGAACAGAGGTTCCAACAATCCCCCCCTGGGTTCAGTTCATTTGCTCATGAGGCTAACAGAACTCCGAGAATCATTTCACTTACTAGATTACTGGTTTATTATAAAAGGATATAACTCAGGAACAGCCAGTCAGAAGAAATGCACAAGGCAAGGTATGGAGAAAGGGCACACAGCTACCATGCCCTCCCTGAACAGGCCATTTTTCCCACGCCTCCCCGCCCCCTGCCCTGACTCTGCCCCATGTGTTCACAACCTGGAAGCTCTCCGAACACAGTTTCTTGGGATTTTATGGAGGCCTCATTATACATCACAACTGATTACATCATTGAACATTGATGACTGATTTACTCTTCAGCCCCTCTTGCCTCTCCAGAGGTAAGGGGGTGGGACTGAAAAATCCCAGCCTTCTAATCGAGCCATTGGTTCTCCTGGCAACCTGCCCCCATCCTTAGGTGGGGTCCAAAATCACTTGATGAACATAACAAAACACACCATTGTTGCTCTCACCACTTAGAAAATTCCAAGAGTTTTAGGAACTCTGAGTAGAATAGGGGACAAAGGCTCAATATATATTTCTGTTATATATCGCAGTATCACACCCAGCATTGGAGACAACCCCGTGGGCCACGGTATCTACCACAACCCTTTCCTCTACCTGAAAGAACAACGCACTTTCAGATGTAGGGCATGTTGTCTCCTTATCCACTGTGAAGCTAGAGTATCCCATACAAGCCTAGGACCCCATCTGTCCAGGCCAGTTCTGTCTCCTGATTTGGATAAATTCTACTCTCTTTCCTCCCCACTTTCCCTTTAAAGCCCATCGCATTTTCTTTTCAGTATTTAGGAATAGACTTTGGTTTCAAGCAACTGTTTTCTGCCTTATAAATTTTCTGAGGCAAATGAATAAAAAGGGAAAAGAAACTATAGGGAGGGCACACTCAAATCTGTATCTCAATAAATTATAGCAGTAATTAATTTTCTTTTAGTTTGCTTGCATTCCCCTCAGAAACACACCCTGAGGAAATATGATAAAGGCACTGGACACAAACAGGCTGAGATCCAAAGTCCCAAAATTTAACAGAATACTGTGTGAATCTGGGCAAACCTTAGTTTCACCTACTTCAAAATAGTAGTCTAATAATATCCCATCGAGCTGGCATAAGGAGATGTTGAAAGTTCTAACTCATGGTCTTATACAGCCCAACAGAGTGAATCTCTGTTGCCTAGGATGTGTTTCATCAAGCCAGAGGAATGATATTCCAGAGAAATAATACTATTTATACCTACCACATTCAGAGATGTTTGAAAGGAAATATACCAACTTGAAATAATCCTCAAGCCATAACATTCTAAAGTGAGATTAACCCTCAGACCAACACCCACCAATATTAATGGTTTAAAGAAAAAAAGAAATAAGGAAAAAAAGATTTGAGCACACAGTTCACAGTTAAATTAATTTTTGAGTTCTATCTTCTAAATATAAAAGTTCAGCTCTATCATATAAAATATAGACAGTATTTCCCAATGATTTTTATATTATGATAAACAGATAATATGAGTATTTTTGTACAATATTGTGGGTTAAATAGATGAGGTTGCTTGCTGTGTAAAGCAATGGATTTGGGGACTCAGCTAGCCCCATGTCCCATCTGGCAGGACCTAGAGCTGATGTAATCAATCTTTTGGCCTATTTGCAATCCATTCAGGAATACTAGAAGTTAGAAGTTGGGAAGGAAGCTTTGAGCTAGGACACAGAAAATGGTTTTCATACTTGTATGGAATCTGAAGCATATAGCTATACTTGGGGGTGAAGTACAAATTGTAACAAATAATAACTTAATCGATATATCCACTGATTAATTTTTTAATGTTTATTTTTGAGACAGAGAGAGACAGAGTGTGAGCAGGAGAGGGGCAGAGAGGGAGGGAGACACAGAAACTGAAGTGGGCTCCAGGTCCAAGCTGTCAGCACAGAACCCAATGTAGGGCTCGAGCCCATGAACTGTGAGATCATGCCTGAGTGGACGTCGGATGCTTAACCATCTGAGACACCCAGGGACCCCTATCTACTCACTCATTCAATGACCATAAATGACTTCTGATCACTGGTAACATGGAAAGGAATAAGACTCAATTCCTGCTTTTGAGGGGCTACTGTTTAGGTTACCTCTATTAGAAATAAAACGCAAGCTTTAAACCAGAGCCACCTATATAATTTACAAATCTAGGAAGATAAAAAAAGGCGATATGAATTCTAATACATATTTTAACCCCATATATCCAAAACAGCATCATTCCAACATGTAATTACTATGAGTCACTAAGATATTTTGCATCCTGTTTTTTTGTTTTGTTTTGTTTTGTTTTGTTTTTGGTACCAAATCTTTCAAATCCAATATCCACATGTCAATTTGGAGTAGCCATAGTTCCAGTAATGCTCAATTGCAGTGTGTAGCAAACAGCTACCATATTAAACAGTGCAGGTCTAGAAAGATAAGACACAGGCATGTAGACAGATAAGAACACTAGAAAGGTGAATAGAAGTGAAGGAGAAAATAAAGGGGAAAAGGGTCAAACCCACCTTTCAAGAGCAGTCAGCAGCAAAATATGCAGATTTCTATCTCCTGTGATAATCAAGCATAGGCCCACATTCCTTATTCATTTACATAAGAAGATAGGAGCCAAGGTGTTCTTTTAATTGCCCTAGAAGTTAAAAAGAAAAATCATTTTCAGTATGTTTATTTGTTCTTTTTTGTTTTTCTTTCTACCATTTGTAGATTGACAAGTGCATTTTAAAATTCCATATGAGTTAAAGGTACAGTGTTTTTCATCAAGGAGACATGCCTATTGGTTTCCCTCCCCCCAACCAGTGATGGGGCTGTGGCAGCCGTCCAGTATGTA
>NW_026057589.1:4867143-5053651 GCF_023721935.1 Panthera uncia | reverse complement strand
AAAACCCAAATCTCACAGTCATTTGACTTTCAAATGATTTGGGGCTGTTGCCTAGTCTGGGAAAAAAAAGTGACTTACTTATGGTCTTTAAGAAGGGACAGCCTCTAGAAACAGACTAGGCAGTAAAATAAAGCATAATTGACTAAGTGGCTCAAAGGAAGGGGAGAAATGTAACTCAATAAGTAAAAGTACTAGAGAGATATGCAAAATTTGTGGGTTTCTTATGCCTGGCATTTTAGGATAAGACTGTGCCTTATTTTAAAATTGGACTCTTTGGCAGGATTACTCAATATCAGCAGCATTGAAGTTGGCTTTAGAACCATAATTTAAGGTGTAAATTAAGGTGACCTCAACTAGGATGAAATACCTTTAAAGAAGTTGAGATAAAATATGAGCCATTTTCAGGAAATGGAAGACAATTGGGAGCTGTTGAAAATGGACCAACACAAGTGAAAAGGGGAAATAAGGAAACAGATTACAGGACAAAAGCCTGAGCACCTAATTTAAAACAAAAATGGTTTTCTATGGTTTATGATGAGTGATAAACAGAGTCCACTGTGTGGCCATAAAAATATATCTTTAGCTTAGAAAATATGAGTCCCACTGTCAGCTTAATGTAGTGATTTAAGTTCATAGTCTTTCTCCTTGAAGGAGTTACAAGGCTGAAGTTACCATTCTAAATGATGTGCATTTGGAAATTATGAACTATGACCAAGAGGCATTAGTTTTTAGTGCAACTTAATCATGAATTTACCTATTTCCAGTTATTGTTTAGTTACATATTTCTTAGAGCAGCTAGAGTGGTGGAGTATTAATAGCTATAAAACTTTATTAAACTGGCATTAGACTTCTGAGAAAAACCCATAAAACTGGAAAGAAAGCCCAGCACTGGAGTTCTGCCTCCTCTGGCTCCAAGTCAAATTTGTTATAATAAAGTCGTTCAAAAGACTCAACGAGGAGCCAAGAAGGTTTATTGAGAAACCTTGTGGTGTTATAGCAGGAAATCTCTGATTCAGCTAGAAGACTAATGAGCATAAAAATCATAGGAAATCTGAGATAAAGCTTCCTAAAAAGCACTATAATGGCAAACAGTGATGTTGACTCTATTGACATATAAAGACAAAGCAAAAAAAAAAAAAAAAAAAAAAGACGAAAGAAAGACAAAAGAAAAGAAAGAAAGAAAGAGAAAGAAAGAAAAGGGAAAACAGAAAATAAACTTGAGGATGATAAAATAAACTTTCATTCAGTTTTCTACATCCATAGAAAGTCTAGGCAGCAGTCTCCAATCCCAAGGTCACTGTCTTATAAACATACTCAGGAAAGAGGAGAATCACAAATCACTGATTGTCAAGCAACATTAAACAAAGTGCAGGAGCCACAATATTTTAAATAGAGGAGCACAACTGAGAAACCATCAAACTGCAGATTCAGAACAAATACAAAAATCCATTTCTGTCTTCTGGAAATTTCTAAGGGGAAGCTGGAGGGAGTGGAGACCAGAAACCAACATTTCTGAGTGCGTATTGATATTAGATGCTCTGTAGCCTTGTTAGTCAAGATGTCATCCATGGGCCTCTGACACCTTTCTCATCTGGGAGTTTATTAGAAATGCAGAATCACAGACCCTCCTCCTTTGAACAAGATTCCAGGTGATTCTTAAACACATGAGACATTAATTGAGAAGCAAAGCTTCACATCACTTTTGTCATTAAGACTGATAATAATACTACCAGATGATGCTGTAGGGGCCAAAGGCGGGCGACTCCAAGATGAGCTACTTTGGTGCGAATATTATTTGGAGTTAAAAGCAATCCAAACTCACTGGATGCAAAAAGAAAGTCCTTATCTTCCCTTCAACTGCCTGCTTTATCAGGAAGAGAGCTATTCATAGAGATTCCTCTCTACCTGAGAAACTTACCTGCATAACAAGGCAACCTCTGTTTTCCAAACATCTCCTTTCCTTTTCCTGTTAATTGTCTTTCTCCCCTTTGTATCCTCAGATTCCTACCCCTGTCCTCAGGTCAAATAAGCATTATGTTGCCTGTCTTTTAATTTCTACCTCTGTGTGGATTCTGTGTACAAACACTAGTACATTTGATTTTCTCCTGTTTTTTAACATATTTTTTTAATGTTTAATTTTTTGAGAGTCAGAGACAGACAGAGAATGAGCAGGGGAGGGGGAAGAGAGAGTGGGAGACACAGAATCCCAAGTCTGCTCCAGGCTCTGAGCTGTCAGCACAGAGCCCCACATGGGGCTCAAACTCACACCGTGAAATCACGACCTGAGCCGAAGCCAGACGCTCAACTGACTGAGCCACCCAGGCACCCCTGATTTTCTCCTGTTAATCTATCTCACGTCAGTTTGATTCTAAGTCCAGCTAGAAGTACCTTGAAGGGCAGAGGAAACTCTTCCTCTCCAATATTACCTCTCACTTCAGAGACAGGAAAATAGAAACTCTAAGAACTGCCCAAATTTGCTCTGCTAGCCAACTCCAGAAATGCAATTCCAACTTAACTCAAATTCCTCTGAAAACAAAAATTAAAATAAGTGGAAATGCAATTTAAACTTAAATCATTCAAATTCTTCTAAAAACAAAAAAAAATGTTCTTTTTTTTTTGCTTTGCAATATACTTATATGTATTACATATATTTTATATTTATCAGTAAATGAAAACAAACAAAAAGGAACATTTATCAGATTGTGTTTCACTTGTTCTCATTTGCATTTCTCATTTGCATAGAGTGCCTACCAATTGCTTAATTGTGCTGTTGGATTATGAGTTTATTTGTGGAGTACTTGTTCTGTGTCCAGTGCTTTCTAAAATATATCCAGTCTCTTAGGATGATGGACAGACAGATGGGTTGAAATCTAAAATCAAAGTAAGACTAACACTTTGAAAAAAAAAGATTGAAAAAATAAAATATTTAAAATCTGCAAAAATAAAACAATTTTCTGTTTACAGAGCCATGGGGAGGGGGCGGGGGCAGATAGCCATTGTCCAAAGCAATCTGTCAGTCTAAAAATGGAGGTGGGGCTATCAGAGGGAAGAAACAAATGAACAAACAAACAAGACTCTGATAAAGTTCCTTTCCTGAATTTCAAATCTTTTTCTGGGCAAGACATTGACTTGTTGATTTTCTTTTTTTTTTTTTTTTTTTCTTTTATATTTTCAAAAAAAAAAAAGAATTTTTTTTTTTCTTCGCGCGAGCTCGACCCCCATCCCCTACCTGCTACCTGCACTGGCTCAATCCCCTACCTGCACTGACGCAGTGGTGAGATACCAGGGAGAGAGCGACTTGTTGATTTTCTAAAGCAGCATAGTTGCCACAGTTTCAGGACTACAAGTCCCCATTGTAGGCTATTTAGATAATAGCTAACTGACCAATCATCTCCCCTCTCCGCACAACAGTCTTGCAGAAAATGCTAGCACAAAGCAGAGAGGTTTGGGGTGATGACAGTAAAAAGATTTGTTAACGGGGTTTTTGAAGAATCAGACTGTATCGTTGTGGTAGGTTAGTGGCAGATATAAAACCCGCTTCTCCTCTCTTCATGAAGTAGAGTCTAGTTTCCCTTACCCTGAGCCTGAGATGGCCTTAGCTGTTTGTTTGTCCAGTAGCAAGTGATGTTCTGGGACATTGACACTTGGTTACAGAATTGTTGCACCTTCCAACAAGGGGCCTTTGAATTCTGGGAGACCTCTGAGCCACCAAGCAAGAGGGTGCCCTGCCTCATTCTGCCAGCTGAGGAGGCCACATGTAGATGCTTTAGTTGATAGTCCTAGCTAAACCCAGTCTCTCTGTCACCTTTCCCTCCTGGCTCCAAAGCTCCAGACATCAGTGTGAAAGTATATTGGACCTTAGAGCATGCTGGCCCAATGCCAGTAAATGGCCTTTACTATTGTGCACACCCCCCATTTCAACTCCTGATCCACAAATTAATGAAATATAATTAATGGTTATTGCTTGAAGCTGGTTAGCTAGTTTGGGAGTAGTTTTTGTTTTGTTCTGTTTTGTTTTAGAAATGCAGCAGTAGAGAACTAGAACAGCTGGAGTAACCAAGTCTATTTATAGGGAAGCCTTTTCTCTAGATCCACTTTCATCATTATGTTCATAGCAAAAGAAATCAAATAAATTTGCTAAGGAATAGATTTACTTTGCAAACATGTCAGGAATTTCAGAAATGTGTGAATTGATTATGCAGTAAACAACTAGTCAAGAATCGCTACCTTTGTTCACTGCCAAGTGTGCATTTACAGTGAGCGATTACAGCCCTCCCTACCCAAAAATGGAGCAAAGCAAGATTATTTGATGCAAGAATCTACCCAGACTATGCAGATGATTTAAAGCTTCCAACACTTCCTTTATGCAAAGAGCACCTTGAGTGTTCCAAAGCAATTACTGCAAAGATTACTGCAGATGAAATGAACCAGAATGCTGGATTTATCTTCATGTACACTTTTCCATGTAGTAAAATCTCTCCCATTTGTCTCTGCTCCTTTGACATTAGATTGATCAGTTAACTAGCTTTAGAAGCAAAAGATCAACTGGTTGACAAATTGTTCCCCTTGACTTCAAAGCACACGGAGGCCTACATTTTAGGCTTAATGATTTTAAATCGCCCTTCTCGTTACAACAAAAATGCATGATGGGACTTAATCAAATCTTTAAGCAGTTTGTAAAACACGGTTTGTTTGTGTATGTCAGAGGCATTAGGGTAATAAATGCATGTGGAGTGGATACAGGTCATAATGTCTTCTATGTGCACCGTGAACGTACAGCGTTCTACTGAATTAAACAGCGTCCCTTCTAACCAAGAGACCACAAAAATGGACTCAGCTATAAATTAAGCAGACCTCATTAGCCTGCCTTTCTGGGGGAAATGCATTCCTTTTTGTGAAACAGAGTGAAGTAAGATCTCAAGGCCTCACATAATAAGAAAATGGAAGATTCTACTTCCTAAAAGCAAAGCATCCAATGGTTTTAAATATGATTCATCCACCAATTTTGGGTCATGTTCAGGGAATTGAATATTAATAATTATAATAATATAATTTGTTTGTAGTGTAATATTAGTAATGTTATTGCAGTTATAATTATTAACACCAGCAATTACAGTTCTATTTAAGACAGTTTTCTTAAAATAATAGGGAAGGCAGACAACTTTTAGAATCTAATAAAAGTTAGGGACTTTTTACCAAAGAAAAGAATGCTTACATACAGAAAAACACACTGTCAAAGGGTTTATACGTGCCTGAACTTCATGTAAGGACCTCCTGGGAGGGGTGTTTGGTTTCTAGGTTAAGAATCTCAGGATATGTACATAAACTGAGCTGACTTTTAATATACTGTTTATTTCATTAATCAACTCCATGTACTAGATGTTATTATCTTCATTTTAGTGCTAGAAAAACCGAGTCTCTAGAGGTAAATGGGTGAAGGAATTGGGTTTGAATATCATGTTTGCCTGCTTTCAAAGCCCTTGGTCTGTGGAATAATGTTAATTAAATAGAGGCAGTAATCTTCCTTTGAATAACTGTTTTATGCGAATTCTAACCCTTCATCCTTGTTGAGATTGAGGACAGAATGGAGATGGGTAATGTAACCTCTCCTAATTCCCGGACAGTGGAAAACTGCCACATATTTCGATCAGTGGGGGAAAAAATGAAAAACAAATACTCATTCGTATCTTAATACATATATAAGTCGTCAGTAGGCACTTAGTAGATGATTATAATCTATCATTTGTTTTTTTTTAATTTTTAAGTTTATTTATTTATTTTGAGAGAGAGATGAGAGAGCTAGTGGTTTTAGGGGGAAAGAGAGGGAGAGAGAGAATCCCAAGCAGTCTCTGCACTATAAGCACAGAGCCCGAGGTGGGGCTCGAACTCACAAACTGCAAGTTCATGACCGGAGCTGAAACTAAGAGTTGGATACTTAGCCAACGGAGCCACCCAGGTGCCCCAATCTATCAATTATTTGTAATGGCTAAATTGTTTCCTTTTTCTAAGGATATTATTTTTCTCATCAATAAAAAAGAAAATGTTAAATATTTTAAGGCTTATGCAGTTATAAAACTGTCAGAGTTTTGAAATATAAATTGGGGCACAGGAGTGGGGGAGAAAGGAAGAAAGGAGGAGGTGGTGGGGAAAGACAGAGAAAAAGAAAGAGAGAGAGAGAATGCAAAAGAATAGACTTATCAGGGAATGCAGTGAGATCTATGCCAGGTTTGTGCTGGGGGCTTTCCTTCAGACAAAACCCCTTGTCTCAGGCCTGTCTAGCACTATTGCAAGCATCTGTTTTATGTTGACAAGGCTGTATTCACTCTGAATAACAAAAACATAGTTTGTCTTTTTAAAAAATGTTTTCTCCCTTATGCTATGGGACTTTGTATCTGAACCAGGGTAAACACTTTCTCCTACATTTTGCAATAACATTATTAGCACATATAAATCTACATGGTGGATCTCGTGATTAATCAGCTCTCTCTTCCTGGACTTTGTTGAAGAAGTGATAGGTAGTTCCCTTGGGTATTTTAGATGACATTCGGTCTTTATAAGCTCTTTTCTAAAACTAGGCAGGTTTTTTTCTTGTAATTACTACAATAATTGTAGATATTCGTGAAAAATGAAATGCTTCAGAATGAAAAATCAGTTAAATAATAAAAGCCACTTTATCAATGCCTTATACCAGTTCTGGTTTCTAGAAGCACCACTGTTAAGAATATCTTGCATATATGGCCCATATGTCTATCATAAATAGCTACAAACAATGGTTTATTATAAGCAAATATGTCAAAAAGTAAACATATATTGTGCAACATTTAATATACTTTAAGCAAATTCTCACATTTATAAACAAAGGTTTGTTACATTCTTTTTACTGGCTGTGTACAATTCCATTATATATACTCTATTATTTATTTGGTCCACCATTGAGAAGACATTAAAGTATTTTTCCTAGAACTTTACTATTACAATAAATACTTCAATAAACACCCTTGTGTGATACCTTTGTACTCTTGAGTAAATGAATGTAGCGTGTACATTTCTAAAAGTGGCTGGGTCAAAAATGTATTCTGTCTTCAATATACGTGTGTGTGTGTGTGTGTGTGTGTGTGTGTGTGCATTTGAAATGTTGACAGATATTGCTAATTTGCCTTGCAAAATGGTTATACCAATTTTCATTTCAACTAACCAGATGAAGCAGTGTCTGTTTTCCCACTTGGTCAAAATCCAGCAATACCAACTTTTTTCATGCAGAGCCAGTGATATTAGTAAATTATGGCATCTTAATGATTTCTACTGTTTCTTCATATAAATTATTAATGCATCCCTCATTCCCCTCACCTCTTAATAATTGCCAAGTATCTCTGTTTCTATTTTCAAATCATTGTTTTAAAACAATACATTACTTCTGGAGCACCGCTTCTATTTGCTGATTGTAATTTACACAGGAAGAATTATCCTTTTGGATCTTACAATTTCCATATTACTCTCTCTCGTCTCCCATTTATTTAGGCTGCTGCTTGCTAATATATTCATTTATATTCCATCCATTTCCAAGGCTGATTTGAAGTGGCATATGATAAAATAGCAGGCATAAAGAAAAATAGCATTGAAATGGAAGGAAAAAATATCCTTAAAAAATTAATATTGTGACTTTAGCAGTAAATCTAGTTTGGGGCTTCCTAGATACCAAGGCCAAAGGAGCAGTCAATGTTTTGATAAATGCATAGCCTATAGAAACAGAAAGCATATTATTTCATATGGAGATAAACCTTTTTTCCGATACTCAATTATTTAATGAATGTTTCAGGTAGACATTAACAATAGAACACACTGTGTCCTCAAAACTTATTGGCCACATAAAGCAGAGAATTTCTTTATAGGACTGCTTAAAAAAAGAGAGAAATATAACCTGAAAATGCCATTCAAAAGGCATTTCTTGTAAGACAGAAGAAGCTTAGCCATTACTATAAGATATTAACTTGAATATAAATCAATTTTATTATATTTAATATATTCCCTAAATGCATAGGCTCACTGCTATTGTTATATTGAATTTTAGGTCTAAAGAGAAAAATAAAAGTGAAATGTTTAATTGTCTGAGTAAAGGAATGGTGATGATAATTATGATAAAGATAATTATTATTTATCCTCATACAAATTGTACCTGCCTATTTTTGCCATTTGTATCCAATATCATTCTTTTTTTTCCTCATAGTACCACAAGAACTTCAGGTAAACCAACTGAGACAAATTTGGAAACATAAATAACATTTCCCAGCGTTAATTCACTCTAATCCCACTTACCAACTAAACGACATCATCACACCAATTCATCAATACCTGTGTTCATATTATCTTCAGGAGACAGATCTCATGTTTCCTAATCACATGGGTCTCAGTGTTCTCTGATGAATGCCCTGTTCCTTTCTCCCCCAATAAAGCTATCTTTTGATACTTTTCCATGTGCTGGTTGAAAAAGATGTTGACTTTATCCTCAATGGTAACTGTAGAAAAAACTAGGTAGAAAACCCAAATAAACTGAATCCTACCATTTGACAAATATATATATATATATACATATATATATACATATATATATATAATATTAATTATATTATATTTATGTATATTTATATTAATTATATTATAATTAATTATATCATATATGTGTTATCATATTATAACATTAATAATATTATTAATATAATATTAAATATATATATATATATATTTTTTAAGCCTCATGTATCTGCACCCATTGTATGCACTGGAGAGAGTCCAAACTCTAATCCACCCTTTGCTTGTATTTATTCCCATTTCCCTTGTAGCACTTCCAATCATTTTGGACTACTTGTCTTCTGAAAATACATGGCAGTCCTGCCTCCCAGATTCTTCTCCTGCTAGAATTTCCATAGAAAGAATCCTTATTGCCTAAAGCCCTTCTATGGTGAATCGGCAATTTATATTTATTATACTATGCAAAATGGCTTATAAAAATCTATTGACTTGATTGTGTCAATTGATGAATATATATATTTATTAATATATCTAGTAGAAGGTTCTATGAATTTAGCAAGCACTAAATAAATATTTCCTACACAAACAAGTAAGTTAATATTTCTTAAAGCTTGGAATTCTCTCTCTCTCCCTCTCTCTCTGCCCCTGCATCACTCCCTCTCTTTATCTTTCAAAATAAATAAATAAACTTAAAAAAAAAAAGATGTTTACAGTGGACAGAAGTAATAGTGTAGCCACTCCCATGGATGCCTTAGATCCATATTAAGAAGAACATACACTCACAAAATTTCATATATGGAAAGGAAATACATAATCCACCTAAGCTACTACTAGCAGATTCATACGTTACCACTCCTAGGGTTACTTGCATATAAACAGTAAACACAAAAGAATAATCTGAAATAAAAATAGATCAGACATAAGGATAAACCACACAGTATTTACTAATCAGAGACAAATGCACTAACTTAATAATTTATATTTGGATTGTTTACTCAAAAAAAAAAAAAATACTTGTGCCTGGGTGACTCAGTCAGTTAAGCATCTGACTCCTGATTTCAGCTCAGGTCATGATCTCACGGTTCATGAGTTTGAGCCCTGTCTTGGGCTCTGCACTGACAGCATGGCGCCTGCCTGGGATTTTCCCTCTCTCTCTCTCTACTATGTCCCCCTCAAAATAAATAAATAGGCTCAATTGTATGGGGAAAAAAAAAGTCTACTGACTTTTCTTCACCTTCACTATTTTACATTTAGCCCAACCAAAGCTTTGTACCACCTAGGTAAGTATGGTAACTTTGGAGCTTATCTCCTAACTCCCAGCCATGTGCAAGCCACACTGAGGGGTCCTTCTGAAATGCCAACTAGATTATGTCACTCTTCCTCTCACAGCCCACCATCTACTACTACCCATCTCACACAGAATAAATTCCAGCAATCCTTACCTTGGCCTCTAAAACAGTAGATCATCTGGACTCTTGAGACATCTCTCCCTCTCCCACTTCTTTTCCCATCTCCCACTAGCCACACAGCCTTAATTTTTTTAAGTTTATTTATTTATTAAGAGAGAGAGAATGAGCACACGCAGGGGAAAGGCACTGAGAGAGAGAGAGAGAGAGAGAGAGGGAGAGAGAGAGAATCCCAAGCAGGTTCTGTGCTGTCAGAGCAGAGCCCCATGTGGGGCTCAGTCCCACGAACCGTGAGATCATGACTTGAGCTGACATCAAGAGTCAGATGCTTAACCACTTGAGCCGTCCAGGGGTCCAGTCACCTCGATTTTTAACCCTACAAACTGTATTCTCATTTTAGGACTGCTGCATTGCTCCTCTGTAATACATCCATACATTGCTCCCTACCTCATTTAGGCTTCTATTCAAGTAGAGGTTTTTCAGAGATATTTTCTCTGACTGTCCTTTATGGAACAGTATGTCCTCCAACGCTTTGGCTCCTTGCCTGCTTTAATTATCTTTATAGCACGTACTTGTTTACTTTCTGTTTCCCCCCAATTAAAATGCAAGCTTCATGAGAGCAGGGAATATTTCATATCTAACTAACTATTGTTCCTGTGCTTAGAAAAGTGCCTTACCCACGGTATGGCATTCTGTAAATATTCACCGAGGAAATGAAAAAATGCCTTTCAGAGCTCTTACACTGTTAATATGCATTACAGAAAATAAAATGAAGCATAAAGATCCAAGAGAAGGGCATGATACTGGCTGCTTACTAACGATTTGGACATGGAGCTATCTTGCAAATTCTTTCACATTTATCCACCTGTTCAGCAGCTATTTACCTATCATGTCCCTACCAACTTAGCATGGAACCTATCCTGTTTTGAACACACTTTGGGAATTACTCTTATAACAGATACCAAGGAAAGAGAAGTATCCCTACTTTGGGACTTGCAATAAGTTGGGTTGAAAGGGAATGGAAGTGGTCTGCAAGCCTGTCTCAGTGACTGTCTCCAATTGGGAGACGAGGTGACTCTGGACTCTGTAGTCAAGAGAAAGCTAGAATAGAAAATCTGTCTAAAGCCAATGAGCACACTCTCAGAAGATAGCTGTTAAGATTATTAAAAGGAATGATGCTTAAACTGCTAAAATGCAAGTCGTGACAGAGAAATGGACAGATGTGTATATATAATATATAATTATATATTATATATATAATTTATTTTTATTTATTTAAGTTTATATATACTGTTATTTATATCTGTATCACTAACTAATTTATCCTGTTGGTTTTGTTTCTCCAGAGAATCTAGTCTAATAGAGAAGTTAATAGAAGGAGAAAATATAATACAAAGGAACCCAGATCATGAATCAGATTTCCAGTTTTAAGTAAAAAACTTCATTTAGATCCATAACCAGGGAGCAGTTAGAAAATTCCATAAAAACTTTGGAGGCCATTGCTTCTCTAGCCAGTTGGAAGTGACTTCTGAGGGCTGTGGTTTCAATAACACGCTCTATATTCATGGATAGAGGAGAAACACTCATGAGAGACAGAAGGGACCAAACAGTAGGAAAAAAAGAAGAAAGAGAGGAAAGCAAAGAGGGAGATAGAAAGGGAGGAAGGTGGGAAAGATCCAGTAAGTGCCACAGGGTTCTCTACTCATTTTCTCCTGGAAACTTCTGAGATATGTTTCAACAAGAGCTGGCTATTCTCAAAATTCTGTATTTATTTTTCTTCCTCGGGAGATTCAAATAAAATTGCAGGGTTGAGGAGAGGGGGTTGCATTTAGTTTCCATGGAAATATCGCCGATTCCACAGTGGCACCTCTATCATGTCTTAATCAGCATGTTGTTAATAAGATAATTGGATGCTGCATTATAAATATGAGCAATGAGAGAAAAGCAACACGTGGCAGTGGGAGATTTGTGCGGAAGTCATTCAGCCTCAGAGAAGAGCAGGGGCCAGATGGGCCTGGATGGACTCTGTCCCAGGCTCATCACTGTCCCGCTGCTGTGTGCAGCACCTTGCCCAGAGCAGGGGCGCTGAACTGCAACAAATCAGGGTTTAGATCCAGATTCTGCCAAATAGCCCTGTGACCTTGGGACATTCATCACACTCTCTGGGCCTCATATTTTATTTAAACTTTGGGATGAAGATAATCATGCCTACCATTGACAATGCTCCATGATTATTAAATAGCATAAGAACATGAGGTGCTTGGCGGGTGGATGGAGCATATTTGGTATTCAATAAATGTTAATTCACCCTTCCTTTCCTGAGAGATTATTTTTTTCACTTGTTCAATTATTAATTTATTCAACAAATATTGACTGACCACCTCTAGGATGTGCTAAACACCGAGGATAAGATGTTGAGGTGGAAGGAAAGGGAGAAGGCAAAATCCAGTCATTTATGACAGAATTATTATTATTATTAGTAGTAGTAGAAGTATTGCTATTATGGGGGTAGCAGTTCGTATTTGTGGAGTTGTTGAGGCTCCAATGCCCTGGGGTGAGAAGTGGGTCATTTCACTCTGATGACAAAAAGTGGCTCTGCACTGTCATGATGTTGCTTGTCTCATCTAAAATACTTTTGTGTTCCTGACAAGTTCCCCAGACTTATTCTGAGGCCTGTTATGTGTACCAGTGCTTGGCACTGAGATGACAGCACAGAACTAGAAAGGTACGATCTTTGCTCCCAGAGGCTTACAATCTATTTTTACAACCCTGGTCTGGTACCTTGCATCTAACACAGATGCATCTACATCGTTGGGTTTAGTTGGAGACCATTCATTTTTGTTGCTCTATAATATTTCATTGTTGTGAGTGCATCATGATTTATTTATGTATTCTACTGCCAGGCCTTTGGATAACTTCCAATCTCGGACTATTACCAATAAGGCCACTGTGAGAAATTTAATACAGTGCCTGTATTTTGGTGAGCATATTATGAATTTTTTTGATTATATATCTAGGTGTAGAAATATTCATCGAGGGTATACATATGCGTATGTTGAACTTTGGTAAACAACTGTCAAAGGAACTGGTGGTAGCGGTGTGGAAGAGTGTCCTACATGACCTTCACATGACCTTCCATTAAAGGGTTCCACTTGCTCCACATCCCAACAACAGTTGGTATCATCAGACTTTACCATTTTAGCCACTGTCACTGGCTAGTAGATTACTGAGATTCAAATTTGTATTTCCATGACAATTGGAAGGCATGTGTTCATATGTATTCATGTGTTGGTTATCTATTTGCATAGCTTTGTTTTTCAGAATATTTTAATTTTTTTTTGAGAGAGAGAGAGAGAGAGAGACAGAGACAGAGACAGAGACAGAGTGTGAGTGAGAGAGAGAGAGAGAGAGGGAGACACAGAATCCAAAGCAGGCTCCAGGCTCAGAGCTGTCAGCACAGCACCTGACTCAGGGCTCAAACTCACAAACTGAAAGATCATGACCTGAGCCTAAGTCAGACACTTAACCAACAGAGCCACCCAGGCGCCCTGGCATAGCTTCTTTTGTAAAGCACTTGTTCAAGTCTTTTGCCCCTAGTGAGTTGTCTTTTTTTCTTACTGATTTGTTGGCCTTCTTTATGTATTCAGCATTCACAAAGTATGCGTTGGATACATGCACTCAGAGTATCTTTTTCCCACTCTGTGCCTGGCGTTTTCACAGTTCTAATGGTCTGTTTTGACAAATGGAATTTCCTAATTTTAACAAGATGTAAGAAAATAATTTATCATCTTTTTAAATCTTTTATGATGAGAGCTTTTTTGTTGGTTTTTAAGAAACTGTTGCTTACTCCAAGCTCAGGACACATTTGACAATGAAAGGTGGCATTGCAATATTCTCAGACAAAAGACATAACTGAACTGTCCTGGGCATACCAAGACATGTGTTCACTCTAAGTATACTCTCCCCAGTCTAAGTTACACCAAATCAGTGAGTCTCAATCTTGGTGGCACATTAAATTACCTAAGAAGCTTTTAAAAGCTATTGCTATCCGATGAACCACCTCAGACCAGTGAATCAGGATTTCCAAGTTTGTGCCAAGGGGTGAAGGATTTTTTTTTTGGTAGGGGGTTATTGCAGAGCTTCCCAGGTGACTCTGTGACCTATTACGTGTAGAAAAAAACAAAAAAACAAAAAAACAAAACCACCACGCTGGCCTAGTGTTTCTCAAATTGTAGAATATTTTGGAGCCTTGTCTAAGTAAAGATTTTTATTCCATTTTGGGGGCAAGGTGGGACACAGAACCTCTATTTAACTTCCAGGTGACGTTAAGGCTTCTGATCCACAGAATACAATCTGAGTACAAGTGCTCTAGACCAGATTTTTCTGCCTGGGCACTACTGACATTTTGGATTAGATAATTCTTTCTTGTGAAGGACTGTCCCATGCATTATAAGAATTTTACCAGCCTCTCTGGCACCATCCACTAGATAATAATTGCATCCTTCAAGATTTAACAAACAAAAATGTCCATGCATTGACAAAAGTCATTTGGGGAGAGGGGGATCAGACTTGGCTAAGAATCACTTGTCTAAACCTTTTAGACACAGCTCTAAATGGCTGAAAAATACCAGAGATTACCGTGGTAGATGCCAGGTTACATTACCACAGAGTTGATTAGATCAAATATTATATAAGCATTGTATAGTATTTTATTGTTATGACTATATCACAATCTTGATTTAAAAAGTCAAATCAAGTATGTCACATCTATATTGGTTGAGCTGCTTAGATATTAGCTCATTTCCTCTGAGTAACATGACAAAACATGGCACTTGATCTGTAGACACTACTCCATTTGGTTCCCAGTTATAACAGGTAATCTTGAGGTATGGTGGAGGAAGAGAGACAAGGGTGTGTATAAACATTCCTTCACAAAGGATTCAAAACAAACAGATCTCTCTCTCTCTCTCTCTCTCTCTCTCTCTCTCTCTCTCTCTATCACACACACACACACACACACACACACACACGCACACAAATCTCTTCATGTCTATCCCAAAAATGCAAAATGCCTCTCTCAACACATCATCACTTTAAGTTTTCAGAGCTTAAAATCTCAGAAAGAAATTTTTAGCATATTTAGTAAAGCCCCATAGATTAAAAAAAAAACACTGCTCTGTTTTGTGGGTAGGGGAAGACTTAACACATGCATCTGTTCTTACCATTGAAATCCTACATCTTGTGGATCATACCACGGCTGTTTCCATAGCCATTCTTCCTTCTCTACCTCCCTGTGACATCACAGCTGGCTTCTCATTCATTCCCCCCACTTTTGGAAAAGGAATGCTCTGGTGCACAGAGGCATAATAACTTACCTTCCTTGCCTCCTTGTACTTTAATTTTCTAGGGATCAAAATTCAAGGAAGTTCCAACTGATACAGCACAATGGACATCTTAATGGCCACAATCGTTATCATTAGACATCCACTATGTTTTTTTCTTTTTATAAGAATGCTTTTTGCTACATTCATTTTACTTTTTTTTTTTAAAGAAAGAGTGTGCCAGATAGAATAGAAGTAATCAGAATTCTGAATGCCAAATGGGATTCAAAATACCCATGAATAATCTCAGTTTAATATGCTCTTAGCTTTGGCTTAGATAAGAGATCCCAGCCATAAAATAGTAGAAGAAAATTGATGTAAAGAAATTGTTCAAAATGTAAAGACTATATCTTTTGCATTTGCAAGCCTTCAATTACCCTTACCCTGGTAGTTTCCAAAGATATGATCTATCTTTGAAAGATGGACAAAAGGTCTAAAGAAGAGTCATGGAAATGAAAACAACTCTGAAGTTTCAAACACCAAATGTGCCAAGAACATCAATTACTCTGTTTAAATTTTCTGTACGCGTTAGTCAATTTAATTCAAGCAAAATTATCAAGCACCCATTATGTGCATTTCAATACACTGAAGAGGCAGGAACATTAAGATATACTCAGTTCAAGGGGCGCCTGGGTGGCTCAGTCGGTTGAGTGTCAGACTTTGGGTCAAGTCATGATCTCACAGCTCCTGAGCTTGAGCCCCGCGTCAGGCTCTGTGCTGACAGCTCAGAGCCTGGAGCCTGCTTCGGATTCTGTGTCTCCCTCTCTCTCTGCCCCTAACCCACTTGCATTCTGTCTCTGTCTCTCTCTGAAAAATAAGTAAACATTAAAAAAAATTTTAAAAAGATATCTTCAGTTCAAGCTCTAAGACCTTCACCTTTTAATGTTGAAAATAAGACATGAACTTCAATCATCATTATTATTATCGTCAACATCACCATCATCATTTTATCATCAACATAGTGATAAAAAATATCAACAGGTGTTGTACCCTGAGAAATGAATTTTTTTTTAATTTTTAGCATTTTGTGGGCTACAAAATTCAGGAACAATCATTTGAATTAGATGTTTTAGAATGATATTCATATATTACATAAGTGCAAAAATGAATAGAGGAAATATATTTGGGCCTTTTTAGGAATTATAAACAAAACAAAAAAAAATTAAAAAAAAGGAAAAAACCCATAAGAGTTTATTTGTTCAGGCAATGATGTATCATGGGGGGAGGTTGTCAGGAAAATTAGGTATGGCCAGAACACAGCACTGTTGAAGGAACTGGGGGTTAGAGGTAGCAGTAGCACAGAAAAGTTCTAAGATGGGTCTGGGAACAGTTACTTAGGTCCTTAAATGTCAGAATACATGGAAACCTTTACATGATAGTCCCCATGAATACAACACAATCTGAATTATACAGATGTTCTGGAACATGTGTACAAAGTGTCTAACTTGAAACCCAATCCGTCAGTCACTCTGGTTCTCTGAACTGAATGGTCTCACCAGAGGTTCCCCCTAATAAGCCCTTGTCAGAAAACTTCTCTTGCCATTTCCCTGAAAGGCAGTGAATTAGACTATCACATCTGACAGGAAAAGATTCTGGGGCATAGAAGGACATCAAGTAGGAGAGAACTGAAACTTGGCAGAAGCCAGGCTACCCACCAGTGTGTGCAAATCTCAGCAGAGCCTAGGTGATGTAATCAGGTGAGTCTAATTGAAAGACTGTGTTTCCCTTGGAGAAGGTCTTTGTTACAGCGGATGGAAGAGAGAACTGTCATCATTTCTGCTCTCTCTCTTTCAATTTTGTTTTTCCTTTCCAAACAAGCAATTGAAGCCACAGGCTATTTTTAGTCCCCTGGCTGAGGGTGAGTGATAGAGTACATTAGTGCATTGGTGGGGCTGGAGGTAAACTTAAGTGGGAGCCTTGATGGTACAGCCCCACAGAGCTGGCTAGAGGCAGGAGATTGGCAGCAACATTATAGCAACAACAAGATCTGACCAGAATTCTCCAGGACCGTAATTTCAAGTGTTGCAGCTAGTAGACTCTATATAAACACAAGAGAAGGAGCACAGGGAGGAAACCAAGCTGTAAGGCTGATTCCTTTCTGATTCAGACGCACAGTTTCAAGGGCCAGCATGAACATGAAGTCAACTTCAGAGGCACAAAAGACCCCAGATGGTGGGCCCAGGCAGTCTTGGGGATGGTGGGCATTCTATGCGTTTGGTTTCTACAGATCTTAAAATTAATTTCATATATATATATATATATATATATATATATATATATATATATATACTTTTTTTTTTTTTAACAGCTGCTGGTGGAGTTGCCTTAAACCTAAAGTCACCTTACCCTCTGGCCTAAGGAAATCTCACCTTTTCCTTTTCCATGGTGAAGAATAATGACAATAGCTATTCTCTGAATCAAGTATTTATTTATTGGGGATCAGCTGTCACACATACACAGTATAATCTAATGACATATATTTGTATGGGTGCGTGTATGTATGGGTGTGTGTATGTGTGTCTGTGTGTGTGTGTGTGTGTGTGTGTGTATGTATGTACTTCAATATTCAAACAATATTCAATGGAATTCTGCAATGTAGACAACATCCCTACTTTGTGCATAAATAATGTGAGATTCCCAGAAGCTACAAGACTTGTCTCAGTTCCTGTTACCTGTAAGGAGCTGAACTAGAATTTGAACCCAGATCTCTTTGCCTACAGAGCCCGTGTGTTTTGCACTGCCCTGTCAGCTTGTTGTATGTGACTGGGGTAGGGAATACAAAGGTTATTGGTATATCAAGGTTCAGAGACATGATAGGAGAGGATGGTATAGGGCATCCATGCTTTGGGAATGAAAATTGAAAGCAGTTCTTTGCAAATGGTTCGGGCAACAGCTGTTAAATGATAATCACTTCACATTTTTTAAATGCATCAACCCTGAATAAAAGTGGGTTATGGAAAATGAAAATTGGTGAAATTTGATCAATTAACTGTTGAGTCACTAACTAAACTCAGCTAACAGCATTCTGGGCATAAGCTCCAGAGGAGGCTAGCGCATCCAGTAGGCCAGTAATTATGGAATAATACGATTCCTCTAATTAGAGACTGAAATTGCTCTTAGGGAAATTTATACAGGCGAGGAGGATCAAGAAGGAGGAGCCAGAGCTTCCTGCTGTCCAGGGGAGGATTTTCAGACACCCAGACCTAGAAACACTGCAAAGTGGTCCCTGACTGGCAATTAATTGTGTGAAGAGAAAACAGCCAAGAAAGATAAGTGGGGCTAGGGTGAGTTCTTATGGGGCCAAGGGAAGCATTGGAGGCCAAACTCAGGAATGGGATATCAGTCAAATCTCAGGAAAGCCAGATGCCAATCAGTGTGCAGGAGGGAAGCCCAAGGAGTGGGCAGTGTTCTTCATCAAGCCACACGATGATGTCCGGCTAAAACCAGAGCAGGCTAGTGGGAAAAAAAAAAGGCAAGAGGAGTGAACTGGCAGCCAGGGTTTTGGCATGGTTAGAGAGAGTGATGTTTGGAGAAGGTAGTTGTTTGCAGACAGTCCCTGCCCAAAGCCTGAGGTTCTGCCCTGAGGCAAACTTTCGAAAGCCTTCTCTCACTTAACTTTGCTTTGCAGCAGTTCCCCACACTGAAAAACAAATAGAAATTATATCCCCTTAATGCCCTCCCTGCTGCCCCACACACAACATGTATCTAGGATACATAACATTTTTTTTCCTATAGATCCTACAGATTGCAGCCAATGCTCTCTTGAAATACAGGACAGAACTATTGTACGCAAATCAGCATTTATGGAATGAAGGCATAAATGACGGGGGGTGGGGGGGAGGCAAAGAACCACGGGTCTGAAGCTGTGTGTGTGTGTGTGTGTGTGTGTGTGTGTGTGTGTGCACTTGCACCTTACTGAAGCAATGTCCTAAAACCTATAGAAGTCAGAGGACATAGAATGGTTTCCTTTAGTTACTTGTGTGAGTACCTGAAGGCTGAAAACTGGGATAAACAAGCCTACATTTCTTGGAGAAAAAGTGGGAAAATACAAATATTAAAGGAAATCCCCAGTCTAAATTAATTCACGGTTATGGTGAAGCCATCCCTAATCTGGAAACAGACAAAATAATAATAATGTTGATAATAATATCACCACCAACAACAATGAAATTGGTAACAGCAGTTATTGTGTTCTTTTTTTGTATCACTTACTATGTGATACACTGAATTGTATTACAGTTAACACAACAGTACTAGAAGGCATGTAGTTATAATCCCTCTTTACTGATGATAAAATTCACCTACAGTTAAGCGATTCAAACAATGTTAGTTAAACTAAATACATGATGAAGCTGGATATTCGTCCCCTTCATCTGACATCAGGCCCAAACGAACTGGGGACACAGTAAGGCAAATATCAAGTTAAGTGTTCAGATTTCTCTACTCAATGCAAGGACAGGATAGGCATGATTTTTTGAGGAAAACTCTGTTCTTCAGTGGTCTATTTTTTCTTCATCTTATCTATGAGGCACATCTATCCATGCTCATTAAACCACACTGAGCCTGTACATAGCACATCTGGATGTGAGTAAACTGTTGAATTAAGTAAATGCTTGTCACTTTAGGGTACTATCATGTCATTTGTGATCAGTATCCTTCCTCCCTGCTAGTTTCTCTGAGTGAGGTTTATCTGCATAACCCAAGGTGGAATGTCCACTGATTCTCCACTGAAAATAGAATTCGCCTCTGCTTAGCTAAGTGCCTTTGCAGGCTGCTGACAGGGTTATAAATTGGGAATGAGACATTAGGATTAGACTCTTCATTCATAGTCATGATGTGTTTTTCTGATCCAATGAAACCATAGGCAGGAGCATTTAGACAGGAAAGCACAATTTAAAAGACTGTACAATGTACAATTTATAAATAAATGTACAATTTATACCAATCCTGTGAAGAAAACAATGAGGTTTTTCTCCTTGGTTACTTCATTCTGGCATTTTCAACACCTTTAACAATTATTGGAGATGGAAGAGGATTTGGAACCAAAGAGAATGAATTCTAAATTTAGGCTTAAATGGTCACTTTTGAGTTCTTTTGAGAATAGGGGAGTTAATATCCTAGAAATTTTTGAGTATGCGTTAAAATTAAACTATGTCCTCTGGATGAATTTTATTTCTAGAAATTTGGACTAATGCCTTCTTTGGTTGAATGAGGATGGTAACAAATGCTCCCCAGAAGCAGCCACAAAAAATTGCTCTATTTTGACCCCGAAAATTACAATGAATTGTTTTGCATTTCATCTTAATAAGAAAGAAAAATACCCTAAAGTTTCTATTTCTTCCATATCCACCCGCCACAGGGACTCATAAATGCCTACTAATGAAATTAAGAAGAACTATGTGCTCAGGCACTATTAGCCCCAAGCATGGAAAAATAATTAAATTAAATACTTAATGAGAGGCAGTTTTTGGGTTTTTTGTTTTGTTTTGTTTTGTTTTGTTTTACATGGTTCTGAAATGTTTAGGTTCTGGAAACATTTTGACCTTACTGTATCTGCTTAACTTAGGGAGAAACTTTTTGCATTTGAGCATGATGAAAGCCAAATACTTTTGAATATTTTAACAACAGCAGCAACAACGTAATACTTGTGGTGCATATTCCATTTTTCCTTGTCAACACCTTTGGACTTTTATCTCACAAAACCAACACTGGGGAAAACAGTGTTTTCCTTTGTTTTATAGACAGGAAATAATGGGCGTTTGCAAAATTTTGAAACCAGCGTCGAAATTTATTTTAAATCAATTTTTATGTAATTTTTCAAGTTGCATCAATATTTAATTAACATCTCTGTAAATATCAGAGGAGAATATTTAATGCTTTTCATATGAAGTCCTCCACAACCAGATTTCAACCTTCAGCCCCAGTGCTGTCACTGAACTCCACAGGCAATCACTATTCCCTACATTTCACTTACAACAAGAGTGAGGTAGTTACACATCAAATAGCCCATAGTTGAAAACCGATGAGTCAAAGTGTTTTGTTTGACCTATTTGGTGTTTGAAAACTAGGATATTTTACTTAAAAAAGCTAGAACTTTGATGACGCTCTAAAAAATAAAAATAAAAAGGGGAAGGTCTGAAAACAGTAGGTTCATACTCCTCCATGGCAATAATTAGTTAGAACTAAGTAATGTCTAAACTGTGTAGATGAAGAAGGGATTCTCCTGTGTGCCATGGTCCCTACCCCTCCCTATTGCTTGTCTCTGGACCTTTAGCTCATTTACAATATATATTTGGCCAATATAGATATGTGAATTTGTTCATCACATACTTTATATGTCATCGTCTTTATTTATAGTACCTCTTGAACCCTCCTTTCTGCTTTTCTCACCCCCAGCCTCTTTTCTGACAGATGCTTTCTCAGACTTCTTCAAAATTTACCATTTTTGCTTTTTGTATCTTTTCCTGATACTTATACCCTTTGCCCAGAATTGATTATACCCTCATTTGTCTTGATTTATTCAACCAACATGCAGGGAGCATAGGCCACATGTCAGGCGCTCTGCCAAGCACTGGAACTTAAGCGGTAGGTGATTGCAACTGGCCCACATGTATCTGAGATGCATTTCTGGTGTCATTGGAACACACTGCTGTTAAGGCTCTGATGAGGCTTATGGATGCGAAAACTAACTGATGTGATGTTAGAACTAATTTAAAGGTCAGTGTGGTTAATGTTATAACTGTAGTTTTCTACCAGGCATATTGTAGTGGACATGAACTCTGTACAATAAATAAAACTCATTCTTTTAACTTCCATATTTTTAGTTTTACACAGCATATCCTATTCTGCCTCATTTAGTGCTTCTCAAACTGGAGACTAAAAGATTCATAAGATTAAAAAAAATAAACATATATTTACAACTAAAAACACATTTTATAACAGGATAATAAATTTCCTTTGCTGTGATCATAGAGGATCTGAAGTGGGCTCTACACTGACAGCAGACAGCCTGATGTGGGGCTCAAACTCACGAACCACAAGATCCCGATGGAGCCCAAGTCAGATGCTTAACCCACTGAGCCACTGAGGTGCCCCAAGATTTTATTTTCTTAAATTAAATATTATTCACATCATTTTCTCTGAACAAAGTGAACCCTGAGACCTTTATGTAAATAGAAATATTTTTCCTGTTGTGAAATGATCCATGTAATATTTAAACTCAGGAAATACTCTCCTGGGGGAAAGTCCTCATGAAAAAAAGTTCTATTTTTGAGGTAAATGTCAGTGAAATATAAGACATATGCCGAAAAATTACATAAATCATAAAGGTGGATACATGTTAAAAAAATGAACACATCTGAGTCATTATCTTTACGACCAGCATGGCTCTCCCCATCAAAATTTCTCTTTTACCCCATTTCAATCAGTACCCTCCCTGCCTATGGTCATGATTAACCCTATAGGGACTTCGGACACTACTGATTAGTTTTCCTCATTTTTAAACTACATTGAAATGAGATCATGCTGTATCTAGTCTTTGGTGTTGAACTGCTTTTGCTTAATTTTCACAAGATTCGTTCATTTTGTGCTGTGTAACTGGGGTTCCTTCATCTTCATAATGCTATTGAAATCATTGTGTAGATATACCCTAATTTATTTATCTGTTGTACTGCATGTGAATACATAGATGGCTTCCAGCTTTTTACTACTAAAAATAGTGCTGCTATGAACATTTTTGAAAATGTACATTTTTGTACAGGTCTTTCAGTGAACGTGTGGACATTCCTATGAGCACACTTTGGAGTGTGGGGTAGAACTGCTGGATAATTCAACTTGAGAAGATATTGCCAAGCAGTTTTCAAAGTGGCTATCCCATATTACATTTCTACCAGAAATGTGTAAGATTTCTGATTATTCTAAATCCTTGTCAATACTTGTTATGTCTACTCCTTCCCCCCTTTCCCTTCCCTCCTTCCCTCTATTTCTTTCCCTCCTTCTCCCTTTTCGCCTCCCCTCTCTTTCCTATTTTTTGGGGAATGTTGTGGTATTACACTGTTGTTTTAATTTCTCTTTCTCTGAATACTAGTGAATTTGAGTATCTGTTCATTTGATTTGCCATTTGAAAAATATTATTTGCTTTTTTTTCTTGTTGACTTGTAGGAGTCAAGGAGTCTGTCTTATAGATAAGAGTTCTTTGTGAGATATGCTTTTCAAACCACTGAAGAAAAAAAATCTTACTGATTACCTTTTACTCAGATTCCTCAAGTATTAATGTTTTACCACAAATGCTTATTCCTCTCTCCTCCTCTCTCATTCAGGTAGATATTGTTGAAATAAATTTCTGGGAACAAAAAGGGGTTTCTCCTGCCTGGGCTGCCATGTCAGCAAACTGGAACTTACATAATTTTAGAGTCCCTGTAAATGTTCCACTTGACTAAAAATACAGTATATTCACCTCAGCATAGTTTAGCCAACTCTAGGCTTTCTCACTCCAAACAAAGTTGACTATATGACTCCAGGCAATGAAATATTTCTATTTCTCTCTTCCTTATTCTTTATCCTATAAAAGCTTCTTGCCTTCTGCCCCATGTTGCAGTTCTCCAAAAGGAGACTGTTAGCTTCATGAAGTGTTAAATAAAGTTCATTTGCATCCACCTAAACTGTCTTCTTGAATCATTTTTAACAATAGGTTAAGGTTTTGTTTGTTTGTTTTAATGAATGTGCATTTTAAATTTCACTGTAGTCCAGTTCATCTTTTGTTGTCTGTATGGTTAGAGCTTTTGGTGTCCTGTTTAAGAAAACTTTGTCCTCAAAGCCATGGCTACATTCTGGTTGTCTTTCTTCTGCTTCAGTTTAAAGGAAGTGTACTGACCTTGTTGTTTATATTCCTGGAAGTTTATTAGGTGGCAAGGTGGACATCAGGTAAATATGTGCGTAGAACTGTGGGTGTCTTCATGATTTCCTTAAAGGCTAAACATCTCTCTTTGACACTATGCTTTGGCTCTATGTTTTTTTTGTTTGTTTTGTTTGTTTTATTTTGTACACATATTTTGGTCCTTGTTGTAGTTGAATAATGTTATTTTAGACTTACTAAATAGTAAGTTCCAAGAAGCAAATCTGGTCTTAAAGAACGGTATCATTTAAAATTTCAAACTACAGCAAAAGAATTCTCCATATAACTCAGCTCAGCCTAGTAAGTTTAAGTAAGGCCAATGCTAGCCTTGTGTAGAGTAAAACTCCACCTGTCTTTGCCTTCTTTGTGTCTCTATCTCCCGTCACACAATGGAGAGGAATTATTGACAGATGACTACAGTGTCTAGGTATTTTTAGATCCAATGGACCCAGTGTCCCTTAGTAGCCTCCCATCCTCAAGCCCCTACAGATATATGTCTTATTAATCTAGTGAACTTTCTGACAAATGAAAAAAAAATCACTAAGAAAAAGGAAAATCATGATTGGTTTGATTCACTTGGGGATGAACTTTATGGGACAACTCGATGGAACTGAATGAGGAAGAGGAGGAATAAGAACATTACCTTTTGGGCACAATTGTTTATTAATAAAACATATGGAAATTAAATGAGCTAGACTAAACAGTCTTCTCTTTATAACATATCCCAAGAACTGTGTTATCTTACACTAGGATGAAACCTTCCTACAGTATGCCCAAATATTTACTTTCACATTACGAACATTTGAACTCTTTTGACATTTTCTGCAAACCTCAGAGCATCCATTTAAACCCAACTTCTCACTTCTGCCTTTTAATTTCTTCGTGCTGTAATTTAACACTAGAGTTACTTTTCTGATGTATTTGGTATGAATAAATTACATTCTACAAATGTTTCAAACATTCAATAGGCTCTAACCAGTCATCATTTATCTATGAGTACCCTTTAGAAAAGAACAAAATGATCCTCATTTTTTTGATTTGTACAATTTAAATCTAAAAGCTGTGCAGTTATGTAAGTGCAAGATTAAGGACTTTCTAATCCTCCCCCTGGGGGATTATAAACTCCCATGCTGTTATAAAGTTTCTCTGTACACCAGGGTCTTATAACTGACTGGAAGATTGAAGGTTTTTTTTTTTTTTTTTTTTCAATTTAAATATGTTTGAATCATAGGAGTCCATTAGAAATATATGGCTTCATTGGAATTAGAAGAAAATATACCCTTTGTTCAACATTTAATATTGCATTTCCAATTCATATGTAATTGTTTATATGGTTTTTAGTCTCCCACAACCCAAATAAAAAAGGTTTTATATTCTATAGCTGTAAATTTCAAAAGACAACGTCAAAACATTCAGTAGAACAGAACTTTCTTATCGCTCCCGGCAGACTCTCAGCTCCAGCCTGGCATGGGGAGAAAAGGGCTTAATTATAGCAGTTTCCTATTACGGTAACCTGCTTGGTTACCACATGTTGCAAAGTTAACAGACATGAAAAATGTGGATCTTGTTTCTGTTTATTTCTCCAAGATGTTTGGGGAGGGATGTTGCGTCAGGGGAGCAGAGTCATAGCCTGTGGGGCACCCCAGAGTGATCACTAAATTTACATTAAAATGAACCATAATAAGATTTAAGATTTAAACAGTCTCCATCCTGTGTGTGCCTACATTTAGTGGGTTATTGAACAGAGCTCGGGCCTTAGTCTAAATCAAGACGTGTGTGTGTGTGTGTGTGTGTGTGTGTGTGTGTGTGAGAGAGAGAGAGTATTAGGAGATATTCTTCTGAGCCTGAGCTTACATGTGGTAGTGAAAATAGGAAGCATAGAGGAGCAGCCCCTTCCTTTTCTCATTGATTTAATGGAAGACATAGAGGTCTGAGGAGGGTCAGTGGGATGCAGAATGCAGACCTAGAAGTTTGGTCATGGAAATAGCCCAGCTACTTGGGTTTGCTTCAGTACCTGCAATGCATTAAAACAACCAAGCAGACAAAAGAGAAAGGAAAAAAAAAAAAGTATCTTCCTATACTGGTCCTTGGGATCCAGGTCAAGGTACCTGAGTCTACTGAAGCTAGGTATAACTCTCCCATAATGGTTCATAATATGAAACCTTAGTCAAATCAATTCCTGTCTCTGGGCCTTAGTTCAATCATTATTAAGAAATGGGGAAGATGGTGATTTTGTCTGTGAGGTTCCTTCGATGAGTGTCCTGGGTACTAATGTAAGTGTCTAGAAGAAGCTGGGCCAGGGCCTAATAACCAGGGGTGATGGCTGTACCAGGATGCCAATTACATGACCATGAGAAAATGTGAGGTGTAAAAGGATGTCACTTGAGCATTTATTTTCAATCATCTGCACTTGGTCCAGAAATGAAGACTAAAAACCTGGTACCTGAACCTAGGGGAGAGTCAAGGTGGCCCATGACTAAAGCGGATATAGGGGCAAAGAGTGTTGTCGGTTAAAGGCGCAAGTGCACACCCTGATGCAGTGTTGTAGGTCTGCTGACCTCGTCAAGGGGACTGATATCAGGTGTTGGCAAGGTTATCACCTTGGTCCTGCAGCTGTGCTTTATTTGGGCTCTGCTAAGTAAGGTGGTGACTGTCTTACCCAAGGTCGGCATCTCTACTGCCTCTGTTCAATGGTGTTAGCAAAAGTATCAAACCCACTGGTGTAAAAAGCTCTCCCCAGACTTTCTGAAATAGAAGCCCAGCATCCAACCACATAGTCATTGGATTGTATTTTTAAATAAATGAAAATTATGGAGGGAAAGGGGAAAAGGCTCAATTTCGCTTTAGAAGATTTGCTTCAAATCCCAGTATTCCTTCTTTCTCCCACATTTCTGTCTCTTCTCTTCCTTTCATTTCCTTCATTAACATGCTCATGTTTATTCTGTTATTTTATCTGTTATTTGTCCCCGGTACCATCAGGAAAAGTGGGGGCAGGTGTTAAACAAGAACAACATGCCCTTGGTCCCAGAGTACTTAACTTTTAGTGGTGGAGACAGGAAATAAAGAAGTCACTAGAAATGATCATGTAATAACTAAGATGACAAATGATCTGAGAAGTATGAGCTCTTAGAAAACCAATGATATGAAGGAGAACTATGGGATCTTAGAAATCCATATAATAAGAGGACTAATCTTTTTAAAGAGGTCAGGAAGGCTTCTCTGAAGAAGTATCATTTAAAGAAAGAATCACTATATACGTAAAGCTAGTACTAAGTTTCCAACTTAATTAAGATCCGACACAAATTGAAACCACTGTTGCTTTTTCTGTTTCTTTTTGCATTTCACCGTGTGTGTTTATTTGCATAGCCAGCACATATGCGACTGGTTATTATTCTTGATACATTGAAAATTCCTGTTTTCTTCTTTCTCAGGCAAATGATCTAGGCTTTTACGAACAACAACAACAAAAATCTTAGATGCTCTCTCGTATCTTAAATTCATGGACAAAAGGAAACTAATAAGATTCTTACTCTAACCGGAAATGTTCGTTTGTGTAAAACATCAAAAGATCTACAATTATCAATTTTTGACTCTCTGAGGCTAGACACTGTAGTGAGCATTTTAAATATACGATCTCCTTTGATGTTTGCACAATTGTAAAGTATTTCCTATCACTTCCTTTTTTTTTTCATTTTCCCATTTTACAGATGATAAAACTAAGTTACAGAGCGATGAAGCAGCTAGTCCACAATATAGTGATGTATTGAACCTGGAATTTGCAACCAGGAAGTTCTGAAGCTGACATCTCCATATTTAATTTCATTCATTACATGCCTCTTCAGTTTAATCAGCTTTTGCTCTTCCTGAAGCTCAAGGAAGAGAAATTGATTTGCCTAATATGGCAGAACTTTGTGAGTATAATGTCCTTATATCACCAGTATTGGGAAGAAAAAAATATATAGTTTAAGATGCAAATTCTATTTCAAGGTGCAAAGATACAGAGATAGCAGCTAGACTTAGTTTAGAAGTAATTATGTTTATCATTTGGAAAGACCTATATATAGACATAAGGAGCCCTTTAATGGATATACATTTTTAATTTATATTACAGTACAGTTGATCTTTATTTTTTTAAATTTTCCATTTATGGCTCGAGGTTTGGTTTCAGGATGGGAATCCAGAAAAGCTGTGACTTTTGGTAAAGCATCTTAAAGTCTCTACATTGCATCCTCCCACCTGAAAATGGAGTAATTACATCATCTATTAGGTAGACTCGCAGTTGATGGAATGCACATTGGTAGCATCCCCAGGGGTCATGGTGACATGACATGGTGTCATGGTGACATCAAAAATGAGAAATCAAGTCATGGTGAACACATAGGCTAGTATGAAGGAAAAGCTGTCTCAAGAGCAGGCTAAGATGTGCGGATGGAGAGAAGTGGAAGAGAGAAGGCATAGCATCTTTCTTTTTGATTTTAATCAGCTGTCCTGTAGTTTTTCATAAGGCTTCCTAATCTGGAGACATTGTATGAACTCTAACAATGTGAGACCCCCAAATTATAAATAAATTTCCTTCAAGTAGGCTGAAGATAATTGATCACCTTTGAGATCTATTGGTTCTCTGACCTCAATACCATTTATCTGCACTGTACTTCCAAAAGGTATTTCTTCCAATCTTTGTGACTAAGGTCTACTCTCTCATAACAGAATGTGAGTCCATTAAAGACAGGGTCAGTGTAATGGCTCCTGCCCCCTGCCCTTAGCACCTGGGTTTTACGTGGAGAAGATAACTAATAAATGCTGGCTTATTAAATATGGATCATTTTTTTCTTTGCCTACTTTTCTTTCTCTTCTCTGCTCTTTGGCTTAGAGTCATTATCACAGACATTTTTTTTTTCTGCTTTCCAGCTTTCTTTGCCTACAGGTCATCATGACTTTGTTTATAGGTTATACCTCCAGGCTTTCAGGCGTTCAGCTGACTGCGGTGTGATTCATAATAACCTGCCTTTTGATTTAGACTTTGTTACAAATCTAGCTGCATGGCCTTTGACAAGCCACTTCCCTTCCTGAGCCACAGCTTTCCCATCTGCAAAATGAGGCCGCAGGCTTGCTGATTTCTAAGAGCCTTAATTTTTTAAATTCTGTGACTTTGGAAAGCTACCCTCATTCCAGAAGTAAGATATGAAATAAATTTCAAATGAAAAATTTTCTTGTGAGCAGGTGAGGCTTGCAGATTCTTATGAGGTTTATCATCGGGCATGAGGGTAAGAGGATCTTCCCGGATCTGTCTCTGGGTCTGGATCTTGCTTAGCTCTTGTGGCTATAGTCGTCTTTCTGTAGATGATGGCAGAGCACCAGGTCAGTGCCATTACGTGCCAAATCACCTCTTCTCTTCCTTTCTAAAAAATGAAACAGTACCTCAGATACATTTTAAGGTGTGAAATGTACATGCCATGTAGATTCTTCACTTTCTATAGAAAACAAAGTTTGGAAAGACAATAAAATGTTTTCCAGACTATACTTGTTCCATTTTTAAATTCATATGACATTCACTTCAACACAGAAAACAAAGGTTTAGTTAGAAGAAAAATAATCGTGGATCATTATGGCTTTTGGTATAGTTGGTTCCAATTCAATCACCAATCCAATGTGATATTCTAAATAGTTTAACATCCTTTTGCCATATCTGTCTTCATGTAAAATGGGGACAGTCATATTTGATTTTGTTCCTGAGAAAACTTAGGTTCTAAGTTTGAGATTCTCATCCCCATTGACTAGGAGCATTAGATGGGAAGGCCCTGATGTGAAGTTCTGTCTTTATCACTTAGTCATTTACTTTATCACCCTGGAGTGATAAATCACTTAAGTTTTCTGAAGCTTTTTGAGATGATGATACCTTCTTCATGACACTGTTGTGATTATTACAGATGGTAACTTAGTTTCTGGTACCTAGTAGGTGTTCAACACATGGTGGTGGCAGTAGATTACATCCATCACAAAGGTTTATATACATATTTCTTTTGTTACATCCTAGATGCAGATAAGGATGACTGTTGCTGAAGAAGCACATTCTAGGACACATGGTATGGCCCAGTTGTCCCCTCTTCTGGGGTCTGGAAGAAGATGTACAATTGCTTTGTGATCCTGAATGCTTTGTGACCTATTGAAAATTATTTGTCATTCTCTGTCTTTTCTCACCTATAATTTAAGGGGTTTCACTTGGGTAATTGTCAATGTTTTTTCAGGCTTTACAATGTTAGGGGTGAGAGACTGAGCTTTTTTTTTTTCTTTTCCCCAGGAGTAGTCACAAGGATTTGATGGTTTCAGATTTCAATAAATGGTAGCTGTGCCTGGAGGTATAAAGGGGGAACTTCAGGTTTGTGAAATCCATTGCACAGTGGGGAAACCTTCGATTCAAGGATGCCAGCAGCAATGCCCTATTTGTAATTTTAGTACATCATGCATTTCTTGGCCAGTATATTCACCAAGCCTCAGAAATATTTATGCCATTCTTTTTTCTACTCAAAGACCAAAAGACTTAGCCTCTCAGAGCCTCATGCGCATTTTTTTAGACCGAGGTTTGATAAACAACAGGGTATGCTAATAATAATCATTATGAGGATTTTTTATGATAAAACTATATCTATGCCAAATTCTCTAGGCACCTAAGAACGCCAAACTGAATATATTGCCTAATAAAAGGGCAGCCCAGCTCTATAAATCTCAAGCATAGTGAAGAAAAATTCTCCATAACCACCATCAACTGCATAATAAATAAAGCTACTATTCACCCATGTAAAACAAAGAGAAAAAGGAGCTTTAAAAAGCACCAGCACTTTGTATCCAAGGACTTTAAAGCAGAAGCTGAAAAGCTAGAAAGGTGTAATGTGCTGAAATGGTCTATTGGCTACTCAAAGTTAAAACCAGACCTCTTCTTAGGTACTGGGTAACCCAACTAGCCATTGACAACTTTATAGCAGCTGAGTTAGTTAGAAGAGCATAGGTGTGTTGCAATAACACACATTCCCAAAAGTTCAGTGCCTTAATCCATCATACTCGAGTTCCTGCTCATGTCAAGTCCTATGGAGGTTCTAAGTTTGAGATTATCATCCCCATTACCTAGGGACCCCAGCTGGATCTTGGCTGCTTACCTCTGGTGAGTTGGACATCTTGGTGCCCTCTGCTTCCATGAAAATAAGACAAAAAGATAACAGAGCTCAGAAGATTTACATCCCTTCCTAACTACCTTGGGCTAAGAATAATACAAGCCAATTCTGCTCCCCGCACCCCCCCCCCATCACCCAGAACTAGCCACAGGGCCTTAACTTTATTGTGAGAAAGACTAAAATAAGGGTGGTTCTTTTTTTTTTTTTTTAATTTTTTTTTCAGCGTTTTTTTATTTATTTTTGGGACAGAGAGAGACAGAGCATGAACGGGGGAGGGGCAGAGAGAGAGGGAGACACAGAATCGGAAACAGGCTCCAGGCTCTGAGCCGTCAGCCCAGAGCCTGACGCGGGGCTCGAACTCACGGACCGCGAGATCGTGACCTGGCTGAAGTCGGACGCTTAACCGACTGCGCCACCCAGGCGCCCCAGGGTGGTTCTTTTTTACCGACAAGGGTGGATCTTGTCTCTGTCTCTTACCTTCTCACATGACCTTGTAAAGCTTGCATGGCCTCTTGGACCATAGTGTATTCAAGAGTGAATACATAAAACTGTATTTTCAAATGGTAGGATTATGTCAAATATCAAGTAGCATTATGACCACAAAAATGTCGAGACTGCTATAAAGCAGCATCCAAAGGTGAGCTTATATACACCATGAAGAGTGTGGGGCCTGGTGCCATAATATCTTCATTCAAATCCTTACATCAACACTTAATTTAAGCTACTTTTTCTCAAGTTACGTATTTAAGTTTCAGATTTCCCATTATGTAAATGGAATAATGATATATGCCCTAAAACCATTGGAGGTGAGTTATGAGTTTCTTTTTAGATGATAGGTTTAGAAGTGTGGTAACAATCATTATATACTTAATAAGTGTAACATTGACAGGTGGATTGAGTTGAGGGTTTTAGGTTCCTATAGATCCTTTTGAAGTCAGAATGCTTTCAGTTGCAAATAAAAGATGACCTAACTTAAAACAGACTTAAACAATGGGGACACTCATCTTCCCTAATGGCAAGTCCAGAGAAAGGTTAATATGGCAAATCATTAATAACTCAAGTTTTCTCCATACTCAAATCCTTTATGCTTTGTCCTTAGTCTATTAAAAAAGAGATTGGGGCAGTTCCAGGTGTCAATATCCAGAGAAAATGGTTAAAAGTAAGATGAAGGATCAATATTCACTGTTTTTCTTCCTTTGGCCTCAAGAAACACATAAATTCCACCCTTCCTTACACCCCTTCCTAGCAGAAGTTTCCTGAAAACTTATTTGCCACAACTGGGTGACAGACCTATTCCTAAATTAATAATGGGCAAAAGAGTAGGGGTGCTATAACTGGCCTGAGCTAAATATTGCATGGAATTTAGGACATTAAAGAAGCAACCAGAATAACATCTAGGGCTATCTTTTTTTCACTTCCTGGAACTGCATTTCCTTGTAGAAGGAAGGTTTACCTCTGCTAGCATCTGTATTGTGTTCTCTTAGAATCTGACAAAGAATCTAAGCTTGGTTATAACTGCCATGGAATCCTACCTGATGCTAATGTGAGAATCTCAGACAGACCAAGACTAGGTTGGCCACCTATTCTTGTGAAAAACAAAACAAGACAAGAAAAACAAGGACATTACAGGCAATCAGATTTAGATTAAAATGCTGACTCAGCCACTAGCCACATGAACTTTGCAAAATGCTTATTATGTCTCTTAGTTTCATTTCCTCTCTGCAAAACCAGATATGAAAAGCTACCTCATGAGCCTTTTGAAGTGACAGAATTAAATAATGCAACATTTCTGGCACAGGGTAGGCACTCAATAAGTTTTATTATTGGTAATAGCGCTAGTAATTAGTATCAGTGTAATGAATAAGTAGAAGAAGAGAAACTATCTTTGGTATCTTACAAAGGTACCCACAAGGTATCTATATCCCTTGTCTCTTGGTCATGTTGGGCATATATTACCCTATTTCCTTTTGACAAACTTTCTGTCAATATCGATAGTTCTCATTTTTATGCAAATACAGTTTGAAAAATATGTTTGCCCTCAATGTTCAAGAAGTTAAGTAAATTGAGGAAAGACAACAAGATGGAAAGTTAATCAACCATTAAAAATGGTACTTGTGTAACATTTTAATAACATGGAGAATAGTGTGTTACAATATTAAAAATGTGTTTCCAAAGTATATGCATACTATGATCTCAACTATGTAAAAGAAAGATATTCAGAGGAGAAAAGGTTAGAGGGAAAAGCACCAAATTTACACACTTTGGCTCTCAGAAATTCTATGCATTTTTTTGTTCATTATTTTCATATTATCCAATCTTCTTTTTTGAACATGTATTATTTATATATTTAAATAAAACGGAAATGAATATTGAATATAGATTTATCAATACAAATAGATCAATGTATATAGCTATTATCTTTGAGCTTATACCTTGCCTTGTATTAAACTTGTTATATAGACATTATCTCAAAAATTTATTGCTAGAACCCCAGGGAGGAGGTACACTTATTTCCCTAAGATGAAATTGGATCTTAGAAGAGTAAGTAAATTACCAGGTTTACCCACTCCTCTGAGGGACCTGGGATTGGAAACCCTAGGTATTAGCTCCCAAAAGTGATGGTTTAGACCACTCCAAATACAGCTCCTTTTATGCAGGGACTTAGAAATCATTTGCTTGTTGGGAATATTATAGAGGTAATTTAAGCACAGAGCCTGGTAAGTTTAAAGGTCCCTTTCAATGTAGTGATTCTTTAATTCCATGAAAAAGTAAAGTGGGATGCATGTTTTGGATGTGTAAGTGCCCAGCAGAAATTGATGTGCAAATAGATAAGAAATACTTGGTTTTGGTAGAGATGAAGTGGGGGAGAGAAGTCTGAAAGTCATGAGAAGCAGAAAGTGACATTTTGGCCTTTCTGATAACTTTGCAACAGCATCATCACAGTAGATGCTGGCTAATTCTAATGGCAGCTGTTGTATACTCTACTTCTCAGTCAGTGGCTTCCTGTTTATACAAATGTGGCTCATGAATATACTTGCATTTCAGATTGTGGAATAATGCCTGGTAACTAACAGTGAGAGCTCTTGTTTCTTAAAATGGGAGACAGAGGTGATTTGGTTAAAAGTCAAATAATTAAAGATCTAAAGTTAAGATAAATTTGTGCTGACATTTTTAGTACCCTGGCAACTCTAGTGATGGACCAATAGTGAAGTAGGTAGAGGGAAGTTTCCCAAGTTAAATTTTTATAGTCAGAGTTAAATCTGATCTTCCATAGTTCTGTGATATGTAGTTTTTTGATGTGCACCAATATGATGATTTAACTGGGCAAATTATCTGTTGGAAAAAGAGCACCACCACAACAAAACCGCATGCGATTTCTGCTTGTTTTTGTCATGTTGAAGAAATATAAATGTGAAGATTATGTTTGTGCAGTGGATATACTTAGATGACATAAAATGGACAGAACTCAGTGTCTATAATGTATACTGTGCAACATGTTATTTTTAAATGTCAATCTCAAACTTTAGGTGCTGCCTGAACTGAAATGTGATGTGGATAAGCTGCATGTGACCTTGACACACTGAAATCTATTAAATAACGATATGATGGCAGCAGAAATCTAAGGACACTTGGGACATGGTCACCAGGGAAATCTTTGGGAAGCATATGGTTAATACCATAAAGAATATTTATTGTTTCTGCCTCCTCAGTACTCAACTCTTCTTCCAGAAAGAACACTCAGATTCAGAAGACATTATCTTTCGTCTTTCTGGGCATGGTAAGGCTGACTGTTTTCAGTGCCAGGACTTGAGTAGGTAACCAGGTTTGGCCAACACACATCTCACACATCTCAGTCCTTAAAGCTTGATTCAGGGATAGTGAGAGATAGCCTGGACTGGGCTACTCTGAGTTAACACTCCTAACAACATTTTATTTATTTTTTGTTTTAATTTCAAAGGAAGACATAATTTTCTATTTAACCTGAAGATCAGATTATGTCTTCAGCTTCTGAGGATGGGCAGGTAGACAATATGTAAATCTTAGGGTGAAAACAGCACACAAGTGAACAGAGAGAGTAAAATGGTAAAGAAAAGCCTCATTCCAGATGCATGGAATGAGCCCCTAAATCCTGCCAAGTCTGAAATCATACTCACATTTGGATTTATTAATTACAATGAGTCAATAAAGCCCCTTTTTTGTTGATTCCAATTTGAGTTGGGTTTGTTTCATCCAAACGTAAGAATCTGCATTACTACTGAGTTTATATATATATACACACTGTATATATACACACTATATATATATATACACACTGAGTTTATATATATATATATATATACACACACACATATACATATATATACACACATATACATATATATGCCACATTAGTTACATATTATATATCATATTATATATGTATACTAGTAGTATTAGTAAATATACAAATATATATTATGTAATATATTAAATTAAATATAATTTACATTTTATGATATATATTTCTATTTTATAATGCATATTTAATAATATAAAATATATTATATAAGTAATATATAATAAATTATATTTCTGTGTGGAGAGAGAGAGAGAGAGAGAGAGAGAGAGAGAGAGAGAGAGAGAAGTGGTATGAGGGAGGATTTTACTACAGTTGAAAAATTACACTGGTAAATGGCAAAATGATGTAATTTATGCAGTGCAAACAAACAAAAGAAATTCTCATTGTTCCATTGTCAAGTGGAATGACTTATTTTAGATTTAATAAAAAGAGCCAGGATCTCCTGGAACAGGTTATAGAAGAAACCAAGATTTGTCTCCTGAAAGAGGGTATTCAACCTGATGAGTCAACAGCAGCTGATAAGTGCATTCAGCTGTCAGTGTTTGTGGAGTCCATAAAAGAGAAAGTAATCACAGACCAAGGCTTATGTTATGAACCACTGCATTTAAAAGGAAAATACATAGACGTGTTCAAGCTTATCAGAGAGTTCTGTTAGCAGCATAAAAACACGTCGCCACATGTAGATTGATCTACACCAGTGATGCCCTGCTAAGCTTGGGGAAATTCCAGAATTGTTCCCTAAGAAAGGAGTACCTCACAGCTTCATTACAGATTTTATGTTGCATAATCATGAAAAGGCTGCAAACCCCATTCATCACAATCAAAGGATGGTTTGCTTACCGCAGTGAACATAGTCAACTTCAAGGGAAGATGTGCTCTCAATTATCATTGATTCTATTTCTTTTGCTAATAAATGATAGAGAGCACTGCTTTTCTTTTCCTTGAAAAAGTGAGGTGACTTTCTTGTAGCTAGAAAATTACTTTTATATATTTTTTCAAACGTGAAAAATGAAGATGTGTTTCTTTACAACTGAAACGATAGTTTAGCTGACTTAGAAGTAATTGTATATAGCAGATACATTCAAATACTTAAATGCACTAAATACACATTAGTCAAAACCATGGTAAACAAAACAATGGCTAGAGTGACATTGCATCCTTTTATTAGGAAACTCTATGTGGCTCAAAGGACTTTGATAATCATAATTATTTTGTTACTTTTGTTTGTATGTTTGTTTGTTTAGAAAGAGTTGCTCTGTAAAATGAAGGAATGTCTCCCACATGGAAGGTAACTGTGCATTTGCAACATTCAAAATCTTCTTTCCATGGATCTTTTCACACTGGGGGTATTAGTGATAAAAAGAAAAGTGAACACTGGACCCTTTTCCAGGACGGATGTGTCAGAAGCAGCACATTAGGTGTAAGCGTTTACAGTGTTGTGTCCCAAGTGAAAGCATCTGGGACAGTGCCTGGCAAGTAATAGGAGCTCAACAATATTTTGTGATAGGAAGGATGAATAAAGGGAATGATACTGAAGTTTGAGAATCTGATGTGCTTGAGTATCATTTCCCACAACTCACAAAGACAGTGCTGTAGACCTGGGTGCCAGACAGAATTATCATCACTGTGCACATCCAAGCAAAGACCTGCAACCACTTAAATGTGAGTGATGATGTACACATGTCTATTTCTACAAGGTTCCTTCATTTTTCCAAAGTCATAGACAATAGAGTGTGACTGACCTAGCAAAACAAAATTAATTAATTAAAACATTTAGAAGGGACAGTAAGTTTGACAAGGTTTCACAAACTCTTAGGATTCTTTTGCAAATAAAAATTAAAAATAATAACATCTTACATTGCTTACTAATGAAATAGCTAAAATTTTAACAACTAACCCCTCAAGTGGTTTTTAATGAGGTATAAGCATGTATTTAAGAATAAAAGATAGGGGTGTGGAGATGGCTTCCATGAGGTTAAGTACTACTGTTGTAAGTCAAGTGAGCACAATGGTCTAAAATGCACTGAAGCTGTCAGAAAGTAGACAGAGTGCTCACAGGTTATGTTGTGCAACCCTTTCGTACAACCTCTGACCTTGCAGAGCTGATGCGAAGGATGCAAGAGAGTCTACAGTTAGCCTCTGTTTTGTTCATTGCCCTCTTCTTCATGTTGTGCCAAGACCTCAGTTAACCCTGGACTTTCACTCTCAGGATTCCGGTGGGCAAGTCACAAGGTTTCAAATCCACTCGCAGCAGCCGTGTGCTGGGCATCTACATTTGAGAGTGAAGTGCTCAGTGAGAGCAGGAGGGCCTGTGTCAGGATGAGGAAAGCACGCACTTACAGGAAAAAAAAAATCAGGTATTTGTTTACTCTAACCTCATAGCCCTGACTTAGCCTAGAAATGGATGACTATAACCCCAGTGCTAGAGCTCACAAAAATAAACAATCTTAGAGTGACCTTGATTTAATCTCCACAGTCAAGTGTAGCTGGAGGACAAATCCTATGGGTATCTAAGCTATTTCTCCATCATTTTCATGGGCAACACAAATGCTAGAACCCTAATACACAACGTATGGCCTCAGCTTTTCCATGAAAACATCATGCCAGTGTATGGACAAAGGTCCATTACCTCCTTCTTGTCTCAGCTCCTTTCTCTCCTCCCCCTCCTGAGATTCCGGGATCTGCTCCTTTGGTCTCAATGCACGAGGATTTAATTTAATCCTCTTTACTAAGAGTGCACTGCAAAAAAACCATGTCTTTCTGTTGTGATATCCATTTTACATAGTATTTCTGTTCTAACCTGCCAAATCTTTCTTTTTAATTTATTCCCTAAAAGTATAATTGAGAGTTGGCTCATAAGTGATCAGACACTAGCTTTGTGAATAGTGCTAAGGGAAAAATGATGTCTGAAGTGAGGGAGAAGAGGTTTCTACTCTGCGACAGTGGCTATACCACACCCTGAGTGTTGGTTTTCATCCTGGGTACCACCCTAAATGAACTTTGACCAATGGACAGATGGTATTCAGAAGGAATTGGCAAGAATGGAGAAAGAACTAAAAATATCCTCTTATGGAAAAATTGAGGAACTGGAGGTCAGAGAAGAAAATGAATAGCAGGACAGGAGGGTAGAATTAAGATATATAAAGAAGCATCCTGTGAAAATAAGATCTTTTAAATTTTTCAGTAATTCTAAAAGTTTGAAAATATATTTATTTCAACAAATTAAGATTACTTTGTAAAAATCAGATTCATCCTCAAATTAAAGAAAAAAAAAAAACTTTAAAGGGTATAGTGAGATCCCAGTCACTAGAGGATCCAGAGCAATCTTGGAAAGCATCTGAATGGAAAGTTGTAGAAGAGGAGTCAGTAAAGTAAGGGTTCCAGGCAAAGGTCAGCCAGCTGCCAGTTTTATGAGGATTCACCCCATCCACTTATTTACACATTGTCTTGTCTATGCTTTAACTTTACAAAGCAGAGCTGAGTAGTTACAACAGAGACTTTATAAGGGTCCAAACAACCTATAACACCTACTATCTGTCTCTTTAAAAAAATTTGTTTTTAATCTTTATTTTTGAGAGAGAGAGAGAGAGAGAGAGAGAGAGAGAGAGAGAGAAGCAGAGAGAGAGGGAGACACAGAATCCAAAGGAGGCTCCAGGCTCTGAGCTGTCAGCAAAGAGCCCAACGTGGGGCTTGAACCCAACCCAGGTGCCCCACTAGTGTCTCTTTAAAGAAACATTTGTGAATCCTTGTTATAGAAGAAACGCAGGTATGCAAACAGACCCCAAGTGGTTAAATTTTCTGACTTAGTCTTGCCAACTTTTAAAAGAGAGAAATCTCTATTTGGAAGCAATGGAGAAGAAAATGATTTAATTTCCAAAAATATTTTTGTAGAAACACACCCTTATAAATAAGTACTATAAAGGGAATTATAGTTTGATGGAGGATTTATGGATTACCTCATTAAAATAATCATGAGTGGGAGGCATTAATATTCCAAGTTTAACAGTTCATAATAGCTACTGCAAAGTCGTTTTCATGATCATCAACAAAATATTATTACCTAGCTCTTTTTGAAATACATGGAAGAATTTCAGATTTCATCTCTGTAATGTATGCCCCCAAACATATTGACAGGGGAAGGAAGTCACTGAAAGAATACAATTTTTAAGAAATAAATGATAAATCTCTGTATAATAAAGCATACTCCAATTTTTATGGACTCTTATTCATAGTCTTGGAATACGTTTGAAAGGTTCAGGCATGTTTTTACTGTACCTGAAGTGAAGTAAGTCTTTTAATTGCAAACATTATGTTCATTTCCATATGCTCATAACTTCGAAGATGGTGAATAGCAGACATTTTGCAAGATTTATTGGAGTGTTATTTCCTGTAGGCATTCATTTGGTGAGTTTTTATGTGATGAATGCATTTCTAATTGGGATTATTTACATAGGCATCTGGGACCCGGTTAGGGATGGAAGAGGGGCACAGGGAGACTGAGGTTTAGTCGATTTTACATTTGATTTAACATTTTCTAGAGTGGAGCACGGTTCACCTTGTGTCATTTCGGTCACAGTTTTGGTGTGACACAGGTAACTTTTATGGTTCCTTCCAGCTCTTAGTGTTTATAATTCCCTACCCCAACTAAATTTATCTTTATAACCCTCTAAGATATATATTAAAGGGCAAAAGAGAAGAAGATAAAGAGGTAACAAACCACTAGCTTAGACTGAAGATTTGTTGATTTCGTCAGTTGGGTTAGAATGAAAAGGAAAGTACAAGTCTACTCTAAAAAAATGAGAATTTTTTCAAATACTGGCTGAGTGCCCATCCTAGTGAGGACTAGAGAGAGAATGAAGACTATTTTTAAAAGTTCATAAATAGAGTTTTGTAGAAACTATTTTTGTACATTCATAATTTGTGCATACCCCCCACCCCTTCTAAGACTGCTATTGAACAAATTACTCTTCAAAATCCACTGCCAGCCTGGATATCTATCTTGCCTAAAACAGATCAGCAATTTAGACTAATACAAAATCAAGAATAACAATGACAAAATGTGTCTAAGTCTTCCACAGGGTGGATAGTTCTCACTTTGGGTTCTTTGTTGGCAAATAGCTCACAGGAAAGTATCAGGAATGTCTGATAGGAGGCACAGGAGACTGGCTGGGGAGAGGCAAGAGAGCAAGGAAACAAGGGTAGAGCTTGCAGAAGCAAGAGCTCTCCATTCTGGTGAATGGGCACTGAGGAAGAGCTATGATTTAGACATGACATTGTTTAACCATGGCAGAAAAGCAAGCATGTACCAGATGCCGTATGTATCAGCTCAGGAGCAGGAGGCATCTCCTGTCATGATTGTCCAACGTTTAACCCTGATGCCATCCACTTTTCCAGTGTCTATGTGTGGTCTAAACTGAAAAGCAGTAGAAAAGTACAAATTCAGGCCTGCCCATGGATTCTTCCCTGTTGTGTGAGATTCTATGTGTTTTACCTATTGCTACAAAACCACTCCAAAACGTAGTGGCTTAAAACATTTATTGATTATTGCTCATGATGCTGAGGTTGGGGAGAGTGGTTCTTCTTCATTGGCTCAGGTTCCTTGTATGGTTCATTTAGCTGGGAGCTTGTGGGGCTGGAACATTCTGCACAGTCTCTTTCCTATGTCTAGGCCCTTGGCTGTGGCTCTTGGCTGGAGACCTTAAACTCTTCTCAATGTGGCTATCTTCCTGGTGTCTCATTATTCAGTATCTGGATCTTAAATACTGTTCTATATGAAACAAAAGTTGGCACTATTCATATATCTTATGGGCTAGTTCCAGGTCTGGAATGGTGCTTCTTCTGCCACATTCTATTAGTTCTTTACAGCCTCAGTAAATATACTCAATCATTTAATGGGAGGAGCCATAAGTTACTGCAGCCTCTGTACTATGTGCAACCTTCTTCGGAGATAATCTATCACATCCTGATTAATGAAAGTGTTCAAAAAAACCAAATTGCAACCATGGAAAACTCTTTTCAATGTCTGTGTCTTATTTAGGGAATGGGTGAAAGATGATTCGATTCCTTCCTTCCTTCCTTCCTTCCTCCCTTCTTCCCTTGCTTCCTTTTTCCCTCCCTTCCTTCCTTGTTTCCTTCCATCACACCTCTGTCAATCCTGATGAAGATAATTATCTGATTCTACCTCTTAAGTTTGAAGGTCTTAATGTCCTGAATTAACCTGCTGCAAGACTGAATAGTTATGTTAGCATCATCTGCTATAACAGAACCTATCATTTGCAGTTATTGAACATTAACTTCTGTTGTGAAATCTAAAAGTTAAAGTCACATTTAAGCTGGATTCAGGTCATAAGGTATTTCAAATCCATATTTTGTGGGGTTTGTGGACATCACTGTTGCTTACAGAATATAGGGAACTATAGTTATTTGTCCTATAATGCGGGAGGAAAAAAGTACCATAGTGTCATATATTTGGGAAACATTTCATTTTTCTTGGAGAGTCATAACACATATTATCATCTTAAAGTTTCTGACAAGTCCTAGAGCCAAGAAACATTTATCTTTCTTTAACTCAAAATTTTCCAAGGTATTTGAAGATGGAATAATAATAACAACAACAACAACAACAACAACAACAACAACAACAACAACACAACCTACCAGTATCCAGGAGCAGGGGAAGAAGAGTAATGCAGAGGGGTTTCAGAAAACCTGCCCTGTAGTTTCTTGGAATTCTTCAGTTGGTTAAATCATAATTACAAATTCACAAAATCTCTCTATGGATTTGTTTTGTTTGTTTAATATTTTCTGCAAAATTCTATGACTGAGAATAATCCCTAGACTGCTTGGATCTAGGAACTGGGATACACATTGCAATGTTGTATGAGGTGGTTTCCAAGTTTTTCATTAACAGAATACTGTTTTTAGCATTTTTCTATCAACATCATGATCTGAGTTTGCTTACCAAACAAACTGCTTTTATTAACAGCTCATTTGTTTTCTTATGGTTATTAATCAGAGACATACCTTTCAATCAAAGTGCCTTGCCAACATGAGCTAACCACCAGTAACTTCATATAGTTTCCACAAATTAAAAAAAAAGGAAGTAACCTGCAAATGTATTTAAACTGCACAGTCAAGTGAGGAGTAGTTTTTGTTTGTTTTTTAACATAGAAAATAGCTCACAAAACCCAATTACTGCTGTTGAAATATCCAAGGATCTAGAGTAATGGTTCTCAACTTTGCACATTACAATCATCTGGAGAGACTTGGAAAAGATAATGCCAATGTCTGAGCCCCCATCCCACAGTATGAAAGTCTGAATCTCTGAGATAGAGACAGATTTCGACTCCATTATTATTTTTTAATGCTTATTTGGGGGTGGGGAAGAGAGAGAGAGAGAGAGAGAGAGAGAGAGAGAGAGAGAGAGAAGTAGAGAGCGTGGGAGAGAGAGGATTTGGAGCAGGCTCTGTACTATCAGAGCAGAGTCTGAGGAAGGGCTGGAACTAAACCCACAAACCGTGAGATCATGACCTGAGACGAAGTCAGATATTTAACCGACTGAGCCACACACAAGTGTCCCTAGACTCCATTATTTTTACATGAATGCCCTCTAGACTATTCTCATGTGCAACAAAGATTGAGATTGTCAACCCCTGGTATAATTAATCTGGTTAAATCATACAGGTAAGATACAGACTGTCATAGAGATGGAGTCACCTGTTATGGGACAGAAAGTAAAGGCACTGCCTAATTATGAAGAAGTGCAGTCAGCGCCACTGTTCTCTTTTAAAAGAAGGGTTCTTTGGTTCTATCTATCTCCTACCTTGTTATATAATTTTTGTCACAAATTCAATCTTCCCAAGGCAATCATGTGGGATGTCAGTAGATGTTAGATTTGAGAATTTGGGTAAGAATCCAAATTACTTACTTTGGGTAAGTAATTCCTCTTAGCGGCATCAAGTATTTAATTCTCTCACTCTCTATACTTTTCAGTTTATTCATTTTTATTGTAATGGGAATACCTGTGTGTAGCCTTCTGTAAGGATTAAATAATAAAATACAGGTCAAAGCAACCAGTACAGTTTTGGTACAGTCGATGCTCAGTAAATGGTGGTTGATTCTGAATCATTAATTCTAGTACATCTCTTATTTTTAGGATCAGTGCCAATAATAGGGTTCAAAATTAACCAAGGAAAACAGTATGTAGAAAATGTGATTTTCATTATAACCCTGAAATAGTGGCAATATATTATGATAAATATGTAACATCACATTCTACCTACCAAATATTATCAAATAAATTCATTGATTACTTATTTCTGTGCTTTTTTTTTTCCCCATGAAAATATTTCCATCATTCAGTCTAAAAACCAAACATCTGTTCCCATGGCACTTCATAATCTTGGATTAAAAAAATAGCATTAATGATTTTCCTTTTTACATTTAGTATGAATTTGAAGGACACAATGCTTGTTGAGTATGTGCATAGTCTAAAAAGGCTAATCAAACAGTTCCTTAGTGATGTATTAATACATGTAGATCTGTGATTTTTCAACTCAGTTTGTCTTTGAGTTAGTTTTTATCTTCAGTATTTGAAATATTTTCAGTGTTTGGATTCAAATCACTGTATCCTTTCTCAACTTGCTTTACTGCTTAGTAGTCCTTCTCCTCCATGATTAATTAGCTACCTATATTTACTCCTTATTTTAAAAATATTTTTGTGAATTTTACATTTAATAATTTCATCTAGTTGGAATTGCTTGGATATATATATTGACATAGAAAATCATACTGATTTTTAGCATTGTTCCTTTTTAAAAAAAAATTTAATGTTTATTTATTTTTGAGAGAGAGAGAGAGACAGAGAGTGAGTGGGGGAGGGGCAGAGAGAGGGAGGCATAGAATCTGAAGCAGGTTCCAGGCTCGGAGCTGTCAGTGCAGAGCTCGACGCAGGGCTCGAACTCACGAGTCATGAGATCATGACTTGGGCTGAAGTCTGAAGCTTAACTGACTGAGCCACCTAGGTGCCCCAATTTTTATTATTGCTTTTTAGAAAATATTTGGAATATAAATGTAATTTTAAATCTTTTCATTATATTTATGTCATGTTATTACTAAATTTAAGTAGACTGGGACACCTGGGTAGCTCAGTCTGTTAAGTGTCCAACTCTTGGTTTTGACTTAGGTCATGATCTTATCGTTCCTGGGATTGAGCTCCATGTCTGGCTCAGGGCTGACAGCATGGAGCCTGCTTGAGATTCTCTCTCTCTCCTTCTCTCTCTATCCCTCCCCTGCTCTCTCTCTCTTTCAAAATAAATAAATACACTTTACCAAAGTATATTAACAAACATAATATAAAAACTCAGCATAGCCCACAAGGTCCCTCAAAATTCAGCCCTCTTTTCTCTGATCTGCACCCCATTTTCTCCATTGTCTGTTGACTCCTAGAAAGGAGTTGACTCCTAGAAAGTCTGTTGACTTGTCCACTGCAGGGAACATTCAGCTGATCTGTGATCCTGCCACATTCTTTCATTGGCATCTTGATGCATTTACATTCACTGACACCTCCTCTTCAACTGGTAAATTTATAAAGAAGAGGAAGGGAGAATGAATAATGTCTTTCAGACATTTCCTGGATGCCTGGAAGTATTCATAATTATTCCTATGTCTCTTTATATGCACGATATTTTCGAGTGGAACATTCTCCCTATTTTCACACCAGACATGTCTAAAGTTGTGAGATGTTAGAAATCTGTTCAAAGTTACACAAGTGGCGAGTAGCCAAAATTTGGATTTTATAATGTAGATCTGTCTTAACCCAGAGCCCACCTCCTTATATTCAGTACTATTTTGCTTCTCATTTTAGCCACTCAAGTCAGTCTGCTTGCCAGCTTAGACTTCTCTAGTTATCTGTACTTCAAAAACATATATTATGAGGCATCACTTATTTATCACGTATTATAATGTGGGTGTCAATATTTGTGCCCACTCATTTATGATTTTATGAGCTCCTTGAAGAATCATGTAGAATTAATGTTTATGCATTCAGCAGTCAGCACAGGGCTGGACACAGAGTAGATGTGATAACAAGATATGTTGGTTGAATGAAAGAATGGGAATGGATGGATGAGGGATGGAAGGATGGATGGATGGATGGATAGATGGATGGATGGATGCAATTTGGTCACAGAAAACTGTCTATATTCTCTTATTTTGCTTGCTATTTTAGTTATATTATACATTTCAGAATAAAATTCTATCCTAATGTGTGTATCATCCAAAATGGTTTAGGGAGGCTTTTATTTTAATTGAAGATACAGTATTACAGTTATGTGAGTGATATCATACCTCTGCAAAAACAAATTCTATTCTTTTAAAATATATACTGAAGAGTTTGCATAGAAATTGTTTCCAAGCTGTAAAATTATTTACTGCTGCAGTGAAGAGAAAACAAAATCAATTTTCTTCTAAAAATTTATGAGTGGTCTAGATAGAGCGTTAGCTAATACATCTCAAGGAGATCTTTCAATAGACCCTTCCTGCTGCTGTATTTCTTTTGAACTACATTCTACACTTCCTAATCAGCTATATCCAGACATTAAAGTAAAATTTATGATAAAAATAGAAAAGCCTAAAGTCCTTGAATTCCAATGGCTCGAAAAAAAAGTCTTGATGACAAAATTTTCCAACAGCTGATTTTTCCCATCAATTGTCTTATTTCAATTTTTTGTAAGTCAGAGATATAGAATTGGATTTTCCACATTATATTCTATAAAGTCTGTGGCAAGGTAAGTTTCCTGCATAACTAGCATCAGAAAAAAATTAAGAAAAAGAAAAAAAATATCATTATTATTTTATCATTATCAGTGTCCTGCATTTTCAGCACACTCATTTTGGTACATTTGAAATTAGGAAAAAGGAAGAAGACTTTATTTTATCATCACCAAGGCTCTAAAATTAGAAATTTGTTCTGGACTACATCTTTGACACTAACAGGTTAAATATGTTGGAGCACACTATTCCCATTTTTAAAAATTGTGAATATGGAGAATTCACCAAAAATCAATCTATCTTGCAATTAAAAATATTAAGTGATTGGACCATTTTGTCCTAGAAAAAATTAGGACAAAATTGAATTAATGGATTCAGGAAACAAACTTTCCTTCCTCAATGTGAGTGGGTGTCATCCAATCCCTTGATGGCCTTAACAGAGCAACGAGTTGGAAGAAGGAAGAATTCACCCTTTCCTGCCTGAGTGCTTGAGCCAGAACATCCATCATGCCTGCTCTTGGTGGTCCTGGTTCCCAGGCCTTCATACTTAGCCTGAATTATACTACAGGCTTTTTTGGGTCTCTGGTTCATATACAGACAAATGTTGGGACTTCTTGGCCTCCATAATGATGTGATCCAGTTCCTTATAATGAATCTCTTCATATCTATCTGTCTGTCTGTCTATCTATCTATCTATCTATCTATCTATCATCATCACCCCTATTGTTTCTATATGTATATCCCCTATTGTTTCTATATCTGTGGAGAACTCTGGTTGTTGTTGTTGTTGTTGTTGTTGTTATTGTTGTTATTTACATTTATTTTTTAGAGACAGAGTCAGACAGAGTGGGAGCAGGGGAGGGGCAGAGAGAGAAGGAGACATGGAATCCGAAGCAGGCTCCAGGCTCTGAGCAAGCTGTCAGCACACAGCCTGACATGGGGCTCGAACCCACAAACCATGAGATCATGATCTGAGCTTGAAGTCTGATGCTCAACCGACTGAGCAACCCAGGTGCCCTTCTAGAGAACTCTGATTAAAACAGGACTCATTCTCATGTAGAAGACCATCATATAAACAGATGAATGCTAAACTGTCCTGTTTGAAGCAAAAGTGGGGACTGGAGATCTGCCCAATCATCTCTGTCCCAAATCCAAAGTTAGAAGTCCCTCAACTCCATAGACTACAGTTTAAAACCACCAATTACCTCCTAACACTTCCTTCTAAAGCTGTGAAGATGGGGACTGAGGGAAGTTAATGGACCTGACCAAAATAAGAGACTTATCTTATGTAACAGCCAGGTCAAGCTTCTGTAGTTTAGTTTCCAATTCAAGAACTTTAAAAAATAGAGATTAAGTATTATTTTCAATGGAAACGAAGCGGAAGCATGGGGATTATACAACTGTATAGTAAGGTAAGAATTTTAGGAATGGAAGAGAGGTCACATTTGTCCTGACCTTCTAATTCTCAGTACAGAGAACTTCCATTAGTATGGAGAATTAAGACAGCCTCATTTTCCATTCTGCCACAAATCATAGAATAATTTAATATGCTCTAAGTCATTTGTAAGGTTATAAGAAGTTTAAAGACACATGAGTGAGGCACAGTCTTGCCCACTGCTGGCCTCAGTGCAAAGATGCACATGGTAAATAGAGTCTATTTGCTCCAGCAAAAGCCATATTATGAAGAGAAAGGCCTCTTTTTCCTCTCACTGGGTCTTCAGGATAATATTCTGGTTTCTTCATTCTTTCATATACATGAGATGCCCCAGAATCTTTTTTTCCCCACTTGTCTGCTTTGCTTTTGTTTTTGGTACTTGACCAAAAACAGAGAATGCAGATTTATTTTGGCCTCATTGTTCACTGACGTACTATCAGCCTCTCTTTCAAAGTCCATAGGACTTTCCCCAGTGCAGGATCCAACTTTGCTGTATAAAAAGTGATTGTCTCCTGTCTCCAGCACCTGGTCCTCTCATGTTCTGCATAATTGGAGAAGATGAAAATTTATAACTGGATGAACCGTGTCAAGAACTATTTACTGCCAAGACACTGACAGTCTTGCTTCTACGTTGCTTCTGTCTCCAGGAGAGCAAGTGCCCACCATTCCCTTTTACTTCTTGCCAATTGTCTTCTTGGCATTTCACACTCTCTTTGATGTTAAAAGAAAATTTCTCTGGAGGAGGAAGATTCAAAGCAGCAGCATTTGGGAAGCCATACGCACACATGCACGCTCACACACATGCACACACACACACACACACACACACACACACACAATCAAATGATGACAAATTGGCATTCAATGTTGAGAGTGAGGTGGGTAACAGCTTGTCCAATATGCAACACGTTACAGAATGTGAACTTGTGAAATAGGACCCAAGAGTGAAGAAAGTAATTAGAGATCTTCCTACTAACTTTCTGGGGGAACAGGAATATTCTAATCCTACTGTTTTCCCATTTATTTATTTATTTATTTATTTATTTATTTATTTATGTTGTTATAATAATAGTAATAATAATAATAATTATTATTATTATTAATTATTTGCCTTTAGCCTTGAGGTGAGTAGAAAGTCCTCTCAAATTCTGGTAGTAAAATTGACAGCCTTGTCTAGTTTTCAGAAATGTGATTTCTCACCTCTGATATTGTCTTCATAGGTATTTTGGCAGAGAGATGGGAAAGATGCCATCAAGAGCTGCTTTCCAAATGCCATTTTAAACCACCATCACGACTCTCTCTTGATAAAGGATGGGCAGAAGAGAAATGTTCTATGCTCAGCTCCAGAGGATTTTATTTCCCTCTTATGTAAACCACTTCATGTCAGAGTAAGAGTTTATATAAAATTAATGTGTTATATATACCAAGCCTAAATGACTTAATTTTGGATATATAGACATTTTCAATGATTAAATATTAGTATGTAGAAATTGAAGGGCCTCTCAGGAATGACAGAGCTCCCAACCCTCCTTTATGTTTTGTCTAAAGCAGGATTTAAAGGTTTTTAATAGACTTTAGAAGGGCTAGAAATCTCCATATATACAGCCTTGCCTGCCTGATTTATTGGTGGATTTCCTGTGGAATTTTTATGCGACACTTGATTTCCCCTGTGGGGCTTGTTAACTCCTGATTGGGTAATGTAAATTTCCAGCCAAGATTAAGTACAAACAAAGCCAAAATTCATTTATTTTAATAAGGGAAATTGAGGTTATGAAGGTCTGGTGTTTCCTTTTTCAAATAAACCAGTCTGTCAGGTGATTCTTTAAAAAATATTTGGTGGGAATTACAAAAATAAAACCCACAAATTTTATGCTCTAATTTCTGGATTATTCATTAAAATTTTCAAATGAAACTGGTTCTATGTGTAAGTATTCTGTTTTTATTTTCTCCCTTCCCCCCATGCCCCCCTTTTTTTGGCTGATAAGATAAACTGCTATGGGGGCTATGGGAAGTATTTCTATTTTTCCTCAGGCCTCAGTAGTTACCATCTCAAATGCCTTGCTGGACTCATTCTCAACATAGACATGGCATTTCTGCTGTCCTTTAGCAGATGAACATGAGTTTTCTAGCCAGAGAAAAACTAATGACATACTTGTACTGGAAACTGCATAGCCTCCTTCCATGTTTTCTCGATCATTTATGTCTACACAGAAAACAATTGCTCTAATGGAATTGAGAGACTCTCCTCAGAGTGATGATGAAATGTGCCAGAAGACACATCTAGGAGAGAAACTTGATGGTAAGACAAGGTTCACTGGGAATGGAGGAGGAGAAGAAGGAAGAAATGAACATTTCAGATTTCCTGACTTTAGTGAATTGATGACAGATTTACAGATGGGAAAGACATGAAGAGGAGTAGATGGTTGGTTGAAAAGTGAGAAGGTTAATAAACTAGTACTTGGATATGTTGAGTTTAGGATACCTTTGGGACATCCCAGAGGTCACGCTGACATTTTGAAATATATATCAGGACTGTGGTAGACAGTCTGAGGATAGGGTTACACATTTTGGAAGAGTTTGCTGAAACATTCATTAAAAACTCTGGACACCAAGGTTGTAATGTGCATTTTACCTTGTTTTCTGCTATAATCCTTACACATAAATACCTGTGTTGCTCAATATGTATTTTTGAAGCAATACATGAATAGACACATGAATCAGTGAATGAACTGAAATAATATCAAAGAGAGAAACAGTTATGTTCTGGTGAATGAAGACAATAAATAGTTTAAGTTAAGCAATCTTTCAGTACTCTATCATTACTTATCTGCTTCTAATTTTCTATACTCACTCATTCAGTAAGTTCATTGGTTTTAAGTTTCAACTCCTTAACTCTTCTGGCAATTCTCTATCAGAAATTGCCACAATGAGGCTTAACAAACCACTTCAATATTGTGTCTTAAAACCACTTACTTTTGCTTCCACGACTCCACATTGGTTTGGGTTCAGTTGGCCTAGACAGGACTCATCTGGGCTTGGCTTCAGGCTATGGACTATAGGCTGAATCTAGGTTTTGTTTTGTTTTGTTTTGTTTTCCCATGTGTCTCTCATCCTCCTTTAGAACAATAGCTAAACATGGGAGGCAAAGCCTTACTTACCAAGCACATTCCAAAACTGCTTGCATCCTGTTTCACAGTATCTTAAAAAGTTAAATGACTGGATTCAAAACTAAGGGGCAGAGAAGCCCATTCCCCACATAAAATTATGGAAAGGGATAACAACAATGCTATCTACCACGTTTGCCAATATCAGTTTTATGGTCCTCTCAACATGTTAGGTCAGTGAATTGCCTACTGGATAAGTTTTCTTGAATGTGCTATGTCATTCCTAAGGGGAACCACTTTCCATATACTCTTGCCAAAGGAATCCCATTACTTTATAGTTTCTGTATTTTACATGAGCTCTCTGGCTAGGAAGCAGAAATGGTTTATATACTTCAAACCTTTCAGAGCAATCAATCCCCAAACATTTTCAAATTTCCCTTCTCTTCGATGTCTCCTTTTCTGTCCCACTTCAGCTGTCCCCAGGGTAGTGACTCCCTCACTCTGTTTTCCTGGTACAGTCACCAAAATGAGACCCACATTCAAGTCACCCTCTACTCAGATCAGCCTACATGTTATTTCCACTTGCCCATTAAAGTCTACTTGACTCATGTCAAACATCTATCTAAATATGGGTTGACTATTTTATCAACACAGCGAATACCTGTTAAGTCATCCTAAATACCACATACACTGCCATGTACAGAGATAAAACGGTAAACAAGGAGTAAAGGTCTTGTGGAGTTCATGCAGCTTTATGCTAGAGGAGTCAGAGAGAAAAGAAACATAAAAATCATCTGAGAAGTATCTTAGATGATGATAAGTACAATACAGGACTGAAAGGGATGGTAACAGAGCAACACTGGGGGTCCCTTTTAGAATGAGTGCTGTCAAGTCTTCTCTAAAAAGGGGACATTTGAATTGAATACTTGAATGGCAAGAAAATGTCAAGCACACAATGGTCGGGGGAAGAATATTCTGGGCAGTGTGGCAGAGGGAAAATAAATGGTTGATAAATGAAACTGCAAAAAGGCAGAGCGAAGAGCACTTTGGGCATGAGGTCAAGGAAACAAGATTTAGATTTCATTCTAAGAGTTATGGAAATACATGAAAGGCTTTAAAGATTGTGCCTTACATTATAAAAAAGGTTTATTTATTTAATTTCAGAGAGAGAGAGAACACATGTAAGCAGGAGAGGTACAGAGAGATGGGAGAGAGAATCCCAAGCAGACTCTGTGCTGTCAGTGCAAAATCCAACACAGGGCTTGATCCCACAAACTGTGAGCCAAAATCAAGAGGCAGAGGCTTAAATGACTGAGCCACCTAGGCACCTTGCGTTATACTTTTTAAAAGGGCACTTTGGCTATGGTTTGGAGAATTTGTTGGTCAGAGGTAGTCAAAATTGGGAGAAGAAACCAAAATGAAGTGGCCAAGGTAGCAGTGCAAGCCAAAATCATCATCACTATCACCACCACCACCATCATCATCATCATCATTTTGCTTTATATTTTACATTGTTTTTGTTTTTTTTTTGTGAAGGGATGAAATAAAGAGTTCTTTTAAGACATGATACATCTGAATCCAAGTGGAGATGTCAAACAGTTGAATTCAAAGGTCTAGAAATCTATTAAGATATCAGGGCTATTAATGACAATTTTAGCAATCATACAAATAATGCATTATGGTTTCATTTGAAGGTATGAAGACATTATGGATTAAGTGAGGCTCAGTAACTTGTTAAGTCATAAATATCCAGGGGAGGGTAGAACTAATTCCTAGGAAATTAACTTCTAATTAGTGCAGAGCACTTGTTTGGCCTCCTCCTGTACTTAACCCAGCTTAGGTAGTTAATACGTCCATTATAACAAAACAAAACAGATAAGGCAAAGAGCAGCTGTCCACAAAGGCTTACTAGTTCTCCTCGAGTCTGGCCACACACTACTTAACCAAATAGATCTCCCACTACTGCCCCACCCAAACTGGCCACTCTGGGCAATCAAACCTCCCTGTGACTAAGATGGCCTTTCTCACACACAACTAAATGCTCCTACCTTTTCCTTTACTTAAAAATCCTATTTCTGTTCTTCTCAATTTCACTCTTTCTCCCATTGCACTCATTCTTCAGGATCCTGAGTATGTTCATTCATGAACCACCCCCCCCCCACTTTTTTTTTTAATTTCTCTTAGCCTGGGTTAATAACTCATCACATTTTATTTTTTAATAAAAATCCAACACCCCTATATTGTCTTATGTCTACTTAATTGTCCTTGCATTCTCAAGTGATTTTTCTTCCTAGCCAGACCAAAACCTCTTTGTAGGTTCTTACACCCTATTTATGAAAACATATTAATGAGAAAAAAGTAAGCTTTCAAATTAGAAAGATCAAAGTTCATGTGGCAGCTCCATGTTTTATTAGATTGGACTTTGGGGTAATTATTTACTATCTCTAAGCTCTCAATTTCTCTTCTTGTAAAGTCCATATTGGTTGTATCTCATAACGATGTTGTAGATGTTGAAATGTAATATGCAAGAATTTCCCATACAATGGAACGCATATTCCAAATTCTCAGTAAATATTAGATTCTCTTATTTTCTTCTCCTTAGTATCTACCCAAGTATTGCAATCACAATAGGAGCCACCACCTGCTATGTGGACAAAAGAAGAAAACATATAATTGGTTATGAATTTCTATACTAAAGATTTTTTGTTTGTTTGTTTTTCCATTTACAATATCCCACTGTGACTCACTTGATTTTCTGAAATGTCCGTCTTAATCAAAATTCTGTGTGGCCTGCAATTTCGCAAATTGAAGTGGATTAAAATTAGTTTCGTCAGAGAATTTCCTAACACCCTCAACCCCCACCTGGAAATAATTGGAGACACCCTGGGGCATCACAGACCTGGGCTCAGGAATCACCACTCTACACTGCCTCACTTGAGTCTTTATGAGAACTAAATTGACAGCAGCAGTTCATTAGGGGAGCATGATTGAATGTGCATGGCTTGCTGATAAACTTGTAAGTACTTGGGGAACCATGAAAGATGCCTTCCTTTTTCCCAAAGAGGTTGAGCAGAAAAGGTCAAATTGTAGGTGTGTGTGCATGAGTGTCTAGGAAAAATTAATTTGAAATAGGATGCTTAGACATCCAATTCTAATTAGAAGTTAGTCAATATCAGGACCGGCATTTAGATACCTACTTAGTACTTTTTACTTCTTCCTATCATGCAGATACCTAAAAGTAAGAAAATCACATTCCTCCTATGTGTTTAGTGCCTTTAGGGTGTACGTAATTCAACAGAGGGAGGAAATGAAAAAAGGAAGGTGGAAAGAGAGAGCGCCATGAGGTGTTTACTGAATTCCCCTTCTCAGGATTGGACTGCTGGGGGTGGGCTGAAGACAGAGGCAGTTAGACCTGAATTAGACAGCTGCCCATCAGGGATCCTGAAGAAGCGCTATCTCCCTATGCCCTCCTGGAATGTACCATTTATTAGTGACATATGTCTCAGAATTGTTTACTAGAATTTGTGTTGTGTACTACTGCCTTTTTTCAGGACTTGCATTTGGAAATGGATCTCTTCTTTCTCAGCATACCAGACAAGGAAAGCACTCAGTAAAATGCTTTACATTCTTTGAGCATTTAAAGGTTATTCTATGGATATGGCCATGCTCATTAGCAAATGATCTGCACACTAATTCCTCAGCCCAAAGGGCTCACAACTAGGAGAGATCTCATTAGGAAGTCCTTTGACATTCCCCTCCTCTCTACTTTTCATCTGCTCACCACATCCTGAGGAAAGCATGTGCTCCACCAGATCTGCCTCCTTTGGCCAGCAGCCTAAACTTATGGAAGCCCTCCACAAAGGAAATGTGGGGGTGCCTGGGTGGCTTGGTCGGTTAAGTGTCCGACTTCGGCTCAGGTCATGATCTCACGGTCTGTGAGTTTGAGCCCTGCGTCAGGCTCTGTGCTGACAGCTCAGAGCCTGGTGCCCATTTCAGATTCTGTGTCTCCCTCTCTCTCTGCCCCTCCCCTGTTCATGCTCTGTCTCTGTCTCAAAAATAAATAAACGTTAAAAAATTTTTTTTTAAAAAGGAAATGTGGATTTGGGGGAAGGAGCCTCCTTTCAAGCCCTTAGGGACTCTTTCAGTGCTAATTACAGCAAATGTCTGAGGCAGGCATCAAGTCATGGAGCCAGTGATGGTGCGTCATGGGCCAAAGCTGCAGGGGCCTCCTCTCTTGTGTTTTCTGAAATATTTTTTATCTTAATGTTTTCTCTCCCCACTTCTCCATGAGGACCCTCATGCAAGTTAGAACATGAGAACACAGTGTAGTTTGAAAAATGAACTCATTGTAACAAAGGCATTCGATATAACAGCTTATGTAATAATATTACTAATAGACAATATTTATGGGTTGCTAAATCATGGGAAAGCAATCTGTATTTGTAATTTGATCTTCATGGCAATTCATGGATGTTACTGCTACTGTTTAAGTTAAAAAAAAATGGCTCATAATAATAAGTAACTTGTCCAAAGCCAGGAAGTGGGAGAGTCAGGTTCTAAATACCAAGCTGTATTATATCATAGTCTTTGCCCTTCCCACCATAAGAGGCTGCTAAAAGATAGATAGATAGATAGATGGATAAGCAGATGGACATAGAAATAATTATAAATACAAGGGCATCCATCAAGTTCTTTTTTTCTTTTTTAGAAACAAAACCTCATATTTTCAGAATTTTGAGATGGTATTGTATTCACTCATTCCATCAGTCAGGCAACAAATATTTTTTAGCATCTACTCTTTCCTGGGAATTAATTAATTAATTATATTATTTTATTGAGGTATAATTGGCATGTAATATTATATTAGTGTCAGGTATATGACATAATAATTCATATTTGTATACAGTATGAAATAATTACCACAATTAAGTCTAGTTACCACCTGTCATCATACAAAGGTACAATTTTTTGTCTTGTGATGAGAACTTTTAAGATTTACTCTTTTAGCAACTTTCAAGTATGCACTACAGTATTATTGACTATAGTCACCATGTACATTACATCCCCCATTATTTATTTATTTTTTTTAATTGGAAATTTATACTTCCTGACTACATTCACTCATTTCGCCCACCCACCCAACTCCCCTTTGTTCTTAACAAGCACTGTTCTGTTCTCTGTATCTATGAGGTTTGTTTGGTTTTGTTTGTTCATTCAATTTGTTGTAGATTCCACATATAAGTGAGATTATGTGGTATTAGTCTTTCTTATTAGTCTGACTTCTTTCCCTTAGCATAATACGCTCTGGTTTACCTATTGTTGTCACAAATGACAGGATTTCCTTTTTTATGGCTGAATAATATTCCATACCACATCATGTTTAATCCATTCATCCACTGATGTACACTTAGGTTGTTTCCATATTTTAGCTGTTATAAATAATGCTTTGATTAATATAAGTTTGCATATATCTTTTTGAATTAGTGTTTCCATTTTCTGTGGATAAATACTTAGGAGTGGAATTGCAAGATCATAGGATAATTCTATTTTTAATTTTTTTGGAAGCTCCATACTGTTTTCCACAGTGGCTACACAATTCACATTCCCACCAACAGTGCATGAGGGTTCCTTTTTTTTTCCATATCCTTTCCAACACTTGTTATTCCTTGTCTTTTTGATAATATCCATTTGAATAGGTGTGAAGTGAAATCTCTTTGTAGTTTAGAGTTGCATTTCCCTGATGACTAATTATGTTGAGCATCTTTTCATGAGCCTGTTGGCCATCTGTATGTCTTTGAAAAAGAAAAAAAAAACACCTATTCAGAATGCCTGGTTGGCTTAGTTGGAAAAGCATGTGACTCTTAATCTTAGGGTCATGATTTTGAGCTCCATATTGGGTATAGAGATTACTCAAACAAACAAAAAAGCTTTTTTAAAGAGTGAAAAAAAAAGTCTCCTCAGATCCTCTGTCCATTTTTTGAATTGGATTATTTATTTCTGTGCTATTAAATTGTGTGAATTCTTTATATATTTTAGGTATTAACCCCTTATCAGCTATAGGGTTTGCAAATATTTTCTCCCATTCAGTAGGTTGCTTTTTCATTTTGTTGGTGGTTTCCTTCACTGTGTATACTGGATTGGCTTGAAAAGATCCCTGCCATCCCAGGGGAAGATCTTATGTGCTGAAAGCCTTGCCAGAAGTCAGAGTGTACAATTTTGGGGTTTCTTTCACTCTAGTCATTCCTACTGTGGATCAGCTCTCCTCCTGCACCTAAGGATATATCTTGTTGACAATGTTGACATCATCTCTGAATTGATTCTCATCTGATATGCAACCTTTGACAGTGATTTGTTCTTTCCTCAGTGTTCATTGCCTTTGGTTTGGTTTCCTTTTAATAAGCAAAATGTAATTAAACTTGGAGGCATTTCTTTAATTCCATTCCCCAGTGCCTTAAACTTTCTCTTCCAAATCAATTTAATCACAGAAAATGTCGAAGCTAAAATAGATCCTGGAGGGGGAAAAAGCAAAAAGCATATAGTAAGAAGATCATGTTCCAAGGTTTTGGGTGGTCTTTTGCACAGTCAGAGAGTTGACAATGTTTAAGAGGTGGGGTGTGGGTAGAACAGAATAGACTGAATGAAAAATGAACGTGTAGCTCTGTCCAAGAAGGGAGGCTGGGAGGTCAGGTCTGGAAGTTCACAGGGGATAGACTGCTCCCACCTCTTTAAACATTCCTAAGTGGCAGCCCTACTATTTGAAAAGTCAAGGTGCCTCCACCTTTCAGGTGTCGTTTGCCAGTGAACACCCATTGGCTATTTTTGATCAATGTTGCCTTCTTGGTTCCTCCTTTCTCTTCCCAAACCAGATGCAGGTCTTGTGGCTACTGGTGCTTTTTCTCACTAACTTGAATTTTAGTGTTTGTGTGGAGACTGTGTCACACCTAATTTTGCTATAAATGTTATATGTTCATTTGGTTTTGCAACCTTCTCATTCTATCTGTTTTTGTGTGTGATTTGGAGAGTTTGAAACTGTTATTTTCTTCTACCCCACAATTCGCATAGGGGCTGTAAGTAGTGCAGTATTCCCTGACTTTCATTGCTGATCCAGACCATCTCCTTTCCCTACTCCGAATAACCTGTGTTCCTTTGAAACACATAAGATCAGATCATTCTACTCACTACCTTTTAATTAGCTTTCTGGTCACTTCTTCTCATTCATCAAAGATTGTAATCATTAGATCCCTATATACTACTCACAATTGTTCCTTATTCTTAGAAAATTCAACATCCACATCAACCATTTATTCAACGCCCTAGTCTCACGAGTCTCTGAACTCATTGTTAGATTAGCCTGCTATTTCTCACCTCAAGGTCACATTCTCATGGTCAGATCTGAGACATTACTAATAACTGCGTCATTTACAGAGTCTCTATTTCAAATACAGCACTCTCCTCTTATCACTTGCCACCTTTCTATCTCACTATTCTATTATCCCTAATCCAGAATGCCTTTGAGGTTCTTGAAACCTCCAATCCCATTTACCACAGTAGTTTTTCACTAAACATGCCCTTCATGTTTTCATTCTCATCTGTAAATAATTTAGAAGACATAGGCAGTCTTTAGTCCACTCCCTTGAGTATACCAGTGCTGGAATATAGTAAGAGCTGGATGAAGGTTAGATCCTTGTCCACCATTTTTAAAGGGAATTCCATATTCAAAGGCCTGGCATGGGAGAAGGAGCCACTTCTAAGAAAAAATAAGGACTGCTATTTTAAAGGTCAAATCCTATGAAACAAGTGTTAGGCTGGGCAAGTACACAGAGGACAGGTAATAAGAGCTCTTTCAAAGCCATGCCAAATACCTTGTTTGTTTCCTTAGGCAATAAGATATCATTAAAAATTCATGAATTGGTAACAATTCATGATGCTGTAACAAAACATCATAAACCAAGTGGCTTACACAACAGACACTCATTATCTTTCTGTTCTAAAGGCTGGAAGTGTGAGATCAAGGTGTTAGCAGGAACTGCTCCCTCTGTAGATGCTAAAGAAGGATCTGTTCAAGGACTATCTCCTAGTTTCTGACAGTTTCTTAACTTGTGGCGGCATAATTCCAATTTTCAGATGGTGTTTTCCTAGTGTGTGTATCTCTGTGTCTAAATTTCCCCTTTTTATAAGGACGCTGATCATATTGGATTAGGAACCAATCCTACTCCTGTATGTAGCGATCTTAAGTAATTACATCTGCAATGATCCTATTCCCAAGTAAGGTCATGTTTTGAGGTACTTGAGGGTAAGGATTTAAACATGTGAATTTTGGAGAAGAGTATTCAACCCACAGTATGGATTTCATAAACAACATTTTTGACATCATATGTGAATTCCGATGCTACTTCACCAAGTAGAGGACCCCATTTTATCTCCTATTACTAGGAAATATGTCTGCTATGGAATGAGTGAGAAAAAGCCCACAAGGCACCCTTTGCAGATTTTCTTTTTCTGCAAGTGACTTGGTTAAGAAATGGAGCAAGGCTTACAATATAAGCACAGCCAACACTCACTTCTCCTCAAGAAGATCCACATGGCAGGAGAGGAAGATCCAGGGCAAAACACACAGATGGGAGCTGTACCTCTGTCTTTCCATGGGTGATGCTCAAAAAGGCCTCTGTTTTCATGTCTGGTAGCATTCACCAAAGTTAGGCCAAGAGAAGTCAAAGTAATTTAGATTCAATCTTCTCTCAGAAATGAAATGAACAGAAGTTTTATTAAAAGGAAATGAAGAGGAAATTGAACTTTCATATTTCATTGTGCAATTGTGATGACAAAAACAATATTCGTGAACAGAAGTTTGAAAGATTGTTATTTATATGTCTTTTCTCCCCCCTTGTCTTCACCTACACTCTACTTGCTCTTGTCAAAATAGGGGGCGAGGCATTTTTTTTCCCATAAGAGCTTAGTCAACAGTAATAGCACAGGTACCTAAGCTAATGTGCTCTGTATTACTTTAAACAATTTTTACATTTCCTAATAGGACAAATTTACTAAAAGTGTTTAATAGTGGAAGATGGAATAAAAGTCAAATTTTAGTTTTTGTGTCATTATTAGCTACAACTTAGGTAAAAATATATTTTTGGCCTTTGTTATCTTTTCTTGGGGAAGAGCATATTAGAACATGGTTATAGTAAGTACAATTATAAAGGGATTAGAAATTGCTTTCGCAAATTTTCCTATTGAGAAATCAGAACATGTATTTTTAGGACTTCATTTCTATTTAGTGGAGTGATTCTATATAAAGATAGCATGACTGAAATAGGGCTTGCTATGACTGAATTATTTAAGAAAAAGGAGGTGTTGCTTCCCCCATCTGAGCCACTCTGGGCACTAAAATGTTGACTTTGATGGTCAGGTGAGGCTTCAAGGGGAGGAATCTGTAATAAGATCCTGAGAATTCCCTAAAATAAGACTTCATGAATGTGTAATGAGTCTACGGGGAATAGCTGAAGGCATATTTAGAAATAGGGACTGGAAGCTGCTTCCTCTCTATACCAAACTATCAGCCCCTTTCTCCGCAGCATTGAAATGTGTCCCAAGATCTCTTTCCTGTCACTTTTCACTATGGGGCTGGTGACAATTCTTAACCAATGATTTCTGGTAAAGGTGCTGCATACAGAGTGGCTTCCAAAGTTCAAGGAGGAACTGGAAGGGACACACTGGAGCACAGCATCATGTTAGGATGGGATAATAAATAACTCTAGCCATGATGGATTAACCCCACAGACACTTCTTACTCATCCCACCATCCACATAGGTGAACAGGGGACTCTGCTCCGTACAGTCTTTCAGGGACTAAGGCTGCATAATCTTGTACCTGTACCTGGAGTCATCACAGCAAAGGAAGAAAGATACTAGAGATCTGTACTTGGCATTTTGCTGTCATGGCTCTCAAGTGACGCACATCAGTTTTGATCACACTGATGGGCCAGAATTAGTAACGTGAAGAAAACTTAGAAATCTTGTTTAGTGAAGTGTAACACGGATCCAGGTTTTATTATTATATATCAGGTCCCATCTCACTCTCATGGCCCTCCATCTCTATAGCTTGAGCTTTATGAAGTAAAGTTCGTAATTTTGCTGGTGGCCAAATTATCTCTTACTGGTTGCCCACACTAGGAGCGAATAAATGGAAGCTGGAACACCATGTGGGGTGAGATCAGAGGTTAGGGAAAAAAAAATGAGGAGGGGCCTTGGATCTGAAACAGTTACGATTTGGGAAGGTTATTCAGAAGTTAGGCTATTTCCTTGACTTTTTCAACCATAGGTTTATTACATCTTCAATTTTCTGTCCTTTTTATTATAATATTCAAATCCATAGGCTCTATATCCATAATAAGAAGATTAGGATACCAAGGTGGAAGAATAGATTTTGAGGGAAGAATCAAAGAATGAATGTTTAGAGAACGACGAAGGACATTTGTGGTCTTCTAATTAATTAAAGTTGTTTCTGGTAAAGGTGCTGCCTCCAGAGTGGCTCTCCAAGTTCAAGGGGGAGCTAGAGAAGAGGAGTAGATACACATTAAAGCAGAAGAGACTGAGATCTTAAGTACAAGAGCTTCTGCCCTTGGATATGATAAATATTGAAATTGGTTAGCAGTGGGAAGAGGTGGAGGAATATACATCCCTGAGAGCAGAGGTCCCGAAATTGAGAGCTGGGTGGGTCCTTACAAGTCAGCTAGTGCATCTCCTTAACTTGATTGCTGGAATGTAACCACCACAGGAATAAATTCCATTGGATCGTAATAGGTACTCCTAGAAAATAGTGTTCTGTGGATAATTACATTTAGGAGATGATGCTTAAACAAACTTAAGGAGACAGGTGAGCCACAGGCTTCGTTCAGTCTTTAATAAGATAATGCACATAGTAATTCTCCAAGAGAAGGGATATAATAAGAAGCATGGCTTCACGATTTGACCATGGTACATGATTTTCATCAAAAATAATCTCTGGGGCCAAACATGCATGTAGAAGTATTGATGTCAACAGTCATTTCTTCTTGAGAATTTGAACACTAATGCTCTTGTGAGAAAGCTGAAGCTCCTAGAATCTTTTCTCCCCTTTGATTCATCACTGTCAACAAATCATCAGGCCCAGGAATAATTTCCTGAGCGGTAATCTCACTCTTACCACTTATCAGCTCTTTGCTTTCTAGGTCTTTGGGTTCACAATGGGAATTTTCAACCTTGAGGAAAATGCAACATTCAGTTCTGCTATTGTTTGCACTGAGGTCCACCCAGTCTGTGCAGTGCATGTGAGGGGGTGTGACTGTTCTTGCTGGTGCCTATGTCATTCATTTGCAACTTGAATTCATTTATACAAGGATGGTTTGGTATTTAGGCAAAAGTAAGCTGAGGATATGCATGCAAACACCCTTAAGAAAGCCTTCTGCTGTAGCCCTTGTCCTGGAAGTCTGGATGTCTTATGTTTCCATCCACAGCAGTGGTGAGGTGGAGTAGCAAAATAAATAAATAATAAATAAATAAACAAATAAATAACATAAAATAAAAAGAAAAAAAGAAAAGGAAGAAAAAGAAAAAAGAAAAAGGAAAAAAAAAGCCAAATTTGCTCTGGATGGAGCCTGTGGCTTTTTTCTGTTCATCTGATGTTTGAAAATGACCATGATTATAAAATATAAACAAATAAACAAACACATAAGGCTTTGTCTATGTGGGATAATATCTGTCTCAGGGAAAAAGCTCCACTTTTCAGCTCTGTGGTTCCTCACTGGAGCCTGCTGATCACTCAGGGCCCTGACAGAAGACACTAAATGGATACAAAGCGATTGACATTTTCACATTAAGGATACAAAGATAAAGAACTCGCAATGAGCATTGCATTGTTCCCACACAGTGGTTTATTTTCTTTGATTGCTTTGAAAATTAGGAAATTGCAACAGAGCTACTACTCTGACTTGCTCACTTAGAGAATCCGTTTTCTGGCTGCAGAAAGCATGAAAAGTTTTGGCTAAAATTAAAATTCAATAAAGGTCAGTTCTCTAGGCTATGAAAGAGAAATCAGAGCATGAGAATAGCTGAGTGGATCCCACCAAGCTGACCTATAGCAGTTAATAATAATGATTTCCAAGACAGGGCAAGAGGAAACCATGACTTCTGTGAACAAATGGTAAAATGGTTTGAAAAAAAAAGGAGAACAAGGGAAAATGAATATCCTTTGTTAACATAATTAAATATCTTTCTCACTGGGATCATTTCTAGAGTAATTGTCCATAGTGCTTCCATTTTTATTAAAGGAGTCGCTTTTATTCGTGGTAAGTTAGGTTATATTAATGGCATTAGGGACTTTCAAATATATTTCAGTAACACTTTTTACAGGAATGATTTCTGAATCCATTTGGAGAACTGAAATAGACCATGGAATATTTTTTGCATTTATTGAAAAGTTGAAAATCTGGCTGGAATCTGATGTCAACACATCTTCCTGGGGTCTATTTGGATTTGTTAACAAAAAAATCATTAAATCCTTTTACAGATCATTGAAGTAACGATCGGCAGAAGGTGACTTTTTGTTGTTTAGTTTTGGTTTTGGTTTTGAACGCAGGGGTGTGAAACAAAAGCCACACAAGGGTGAGCACGTGAGTGACACATTTGTGGAATGAGTTTGTTTTCTTGATATTTCCTTGTGAATGACAATTTAACCTAAATATATATACACTATATTGAGATACAGGGTGTACTTAATAAGTTAGTTATATTTTAAGGGCATATATGTTTTTAATAAATTGGCATATCCTTGAGAATACTGAAAATTATGACACTAATAAGAAAACCTACATTCTCTCATTTTAATCCTTATCATGTTTCTATGAAGTGAACATTATTCTATCCTCTTGCAAATTAAAAATATGAGGCATTATTTAAATTTTTCCTTGAAAATTCATAGGACTCTATTAAGGCTTTAAATCTGCATCTGGATAAGATTTTTCATTGCATGAGTGAGTAAAAGAGTGAACACCCCATATAGCAGAGCTGACTATAGCTTCCCCTTGAAATTGAAATGGACGCTGTGGTATCTGTGGCGTTTTGTGATGGTGCACATTAGTTCCTGCACACAGCACAGCGGTACTTGTTTAACATTGTTTTCTTGCATGTGATGTGCACACAGTCGTTCGAATATGGGGGTAAGTTTCAGTTTATTCTACCAAGGATACTGAAAGCAAGGTGCCGCACAAAGCAAGAACCCACACAGCAGAACTGGGGGTGTCTTCCCCTGGCCCCCAGAGTGCCTACGGCCATCTGTCAAGAGCTGACAAATCCATCTACTCAAGCTGGGTTTAAGGAACCAGAGAGGCACAAATGGCTGCACCAGAGCCTTGTAACTGGTTTCACACCATCCTCGGGATTTATGGGGAGTAGGACCCTTCTGCATTCCAGAGCCAAACTTAGGGTCAGCCTCACCAGAAGGACAAATATCCTGGCACAGAATCTCTATCCCTGGCCTTGCAGCACCCTGCAATCCTACTGCCCTGTTTGTGGAGTCCTCCCTAGTACCCAAGGGCATTTCTCAACCCACTAGAAGATACAATCCATGAGATGGGGCTTGCCTTTCAGGCTTGTTTTTACTGCTAAATCCTTACTACTTCAAACATTGCCTGGCACAGAGTGGAGACTCAACTGATTCCAACCAAATGAAAGAATCATTGCCGCACTAGATATAACTCTGGGCTACACCCATGCTCCCTCCTTTTGGAACAAACACAACAGAACTTACTGGGTACTCTGATCTCACTGGCACTCCCGTCACTCTCGATTTTAGCTGCTTCCTATGTAAAAGACGGAAACAGCATCCTTTTACCTTTCTCCAAGTTTGAATTTAAAACTTACAGTACTCCCACCAAGGTATATAATTTAACTTTTTCCCTGTTCTCAGACCATAATTCTTTCTTTTTCTCATTTGTACCAGTAAGAAAAACCTGAACAGATTAAATGTTTTCTTTCAAAAGCACTGTTACAACTGTAGCTTGAAACAGTGACCAAAAGACTATATATGTGTGTGTGTGTGTGTGTGTGTGTGTGTGTATACACATATATATATATTTATACACATATATATATTCCTGTATTTTTCATGTTTATTTTTTCTTCTCCTAAAAGCAATATATTTATATCCTAGAAATTATAGATAGAAGAAAGATAAACATCTCACATGGGTATATCTTTCAGGGATTTTGTGTGACTGTGTTTTATATCCTTTTCTGTTTTGCCAACACACACACACACACACAGAAACAAACACACAAGCACACATAGGCCACTGCATATGTCTTTCTATAAATTGCTTCTTTGTTCCCCCACAAGATATTTTATTGTGCAAATTTTCTCCCAGGAGCTCTGCATCATGTATATACTAACGTATATAATAAATATGCTGATATATATGTAGATGTATACTAATACACACACACACACACACATATATAATGTATATGTTAAGAGGTCGTGATGTGAACTTGCCTATTCCAAACACAAAGCAACAGTGGACACAATATTACAAGACTTGGCAAATGCCAACCAGAGGGGTGAATAAATCTATGAGCAGGTGGGTAGAAGAAGGAGCAATAACTGGCGTGGGAGAAAGCCTTATTGTTTTAGAAACATCCATAACGTGGGGCACCAGAGGCTTCCACAGAAGATACTACTCTCTCTTCAACAGAGTTTAGAGTCCACAATTACAGAGCAGAAGGAACAATACTCTTCGCAAGAGTCAGCATGTATAACCAACAGGAACATGAACACCAGTGCTGTACCCAGCACATTTGTCACTCACTGCACCATTCTCTCTCTCTTTCTCTCTTTTTTTTACAGCTCCCTCCTCTATACTATAAAATTAGTCTCAATAATAGGTATGAAATGTCATGTTAATGATACTGACTAGCAAAGAAATGCAGACAATGAAAATTTCTTTCATTGAACATTTTATATGAAATCAATCCCATAAAAATAAATTTAATAATGCATAAAGTGAAAAAAAAGTAATGGAGTGAGAGTATTTGAGTACATTAATGTATTTTTTTAATAAAGAGGTAAAAGCACTCAAAGAAATACTTCTCACAGAGAGATCTGTGAGGTTCACAGAACAATTTGACACAGAATATAAAACTGATGTGTCTTAAGTTTTCTGTCTGTGTCTTTATAATCACTGTACTGTCCTTAGTTTCAAACCTCAGGAATATTAAGTACCACAGGGGTGGAGATCCAATTCCAACGAAAGAGAAAAAAAACCCACAATGTTTCCAAAACTATGAGCTCACTTTCTAAACAAATGCATGTTGCTGGGGTCATGGAATTGGAGACCCACCACATAACTGAAGTACTCCAAATATTTTCTTTTTGTAAATTATTTATAGCAATACCTATTTCAAGGATATGGTTTATGATAAAGGTAAAAATATTACAAGAAAAATACTTACAGTTAACTTACTTTCTCCTCTATCATTTGATCAAATAGGGAAAAAATTATAATTGTGAAGAGAAATTGGCAAATCCATTTTTACAGCAGGTTCATATCAAGTAGACATGTCTTAAAATTACCAGTAAAGAACCTCAACCCAATAGGATGCTGAAACAAATAATGCATGAATACATTTATACACCCACAAAAATTTTTAAAAATTAAATGCTAAGATGCAGAGAATATCTTAATGAACAGCAAATTAGAAACCAAAGGAGAACATCTTTTAAAAAAGTGTATTTTTGGAAGTGTAAAGATGTGCATAAATGAAAATTAAGATTTTCAATCATATTAAAATTTGAGTACTTCAGCTAATGCAATCTCAAGGGGGGGAATATATGGCCTTAAATGTGAAACAGGAAGGCAAGAAAAAAAAAACACAAAAAAACAATGACAATCATTCAACTCTAAATGATAATTATAGAACATTAGTCTAAATTTCAAATAGCAAAGAAAGAGTACAGTAAGTATATAAGAAGAATATTAGTAAACTTTTAAAAAGAAATAAATAGGGGCACCTGGGTGGCTAAGTTGATTGAGCGTCTGACTCCTGGTTTAGGCTCAGGTCATGATCTCATAATTCATGGGATTGAGCCCCACCTCGGGCTCTGAGCTGACAGTGCGGAGCCTGCTTGAGATCTTTCTCTCCTTCTCTCTCTGCCCCCCTCTCTCTCTTTCTCTCTCAAAATAAATAAATAAACTTAAAAATAATGATAAAGACAAATAAGTAAAAGGAAACAATAAAGAGTATCAATCAAACCAGGAATTTGTTTCCTGGACTTTCAAAAATGGGAAAAAAAAAGCGTGGAAGAGGGTAATGAGCATGGGAATGAAATCTCTACAAAACAATCAATAATAAGGACTTTAAAAGGGACATTGCTGCAACACTAAGATTATTTTGCATGAAAAAAATACTTTCCCTTTCATTGGATATTGTTTGAAAACACAATTTACTGATGACATGCTATTCACTAGTTACAGGGCTATCTTGGAAAACACTGAGGGCTAGTGTATCAGAAATCATTCCTCACCCATTCCCATGGTTCAGCTAAAAGAGCATCTTCTCACTAGACTTTAATAAAACAAAACGGAGAAATGGCAGCAATCATCCATCTTCCCTGACTCCAGCCCCAGTGAAGGTAACCCTCACACAGAACATTTTTCATCAGAAAGGCATGACTGGTAACCAATGGGATAGTAATAATGTATTTTGTAACACAATTAATTGCTTTGTGTTTACTTTCTCTGTCTCTCTCTTTCTTTTTTTTCTCTCCCTCTGTGTCTCTCTTTCGGTTACTTGGTTTGTTTTTCAAACCATCATAATTTGGGCTGAATTACATCTTAAGCCATCATCTGTATAACAAAAATCAATTCTACCTGCTAAAAACTACAACTAAGCATTCTTTTATCCTTTTGGAGCAAACTTTCTCTGCAGTGGTGCTACTGTTGTAGGGGTGTTTGTTACACCAGAACACCAGGGTTATTTGCCAAACAAACAAAACAATATAGTAACACCTAGTGGAAAATTCCCCATAAATAAGTGGCCACCTGCTTTCATTGTTCCTTTCCCTAAATTTACTCTAGGCCAAGTAAGAAAATCAAGAAAAGATCATTAAAGAGGGCTCTAATATACCTACTTTTATAAATATTCTCTTTGTAATGGATTTTTTAATTGATCCTAATTCTTGCTGTTATAAAATTTTTATAATGGACCTACATGTATATTTATTCAGCACCTCTAACATCCTCCCCCAGAGTATATTCAGAAAAGTAGATTAAGTCAAGGGTATGATGATTTTTAAGGATTCTGATACATATTGTTTTATTAATATTCATTAAAACCTTCTAATTTGTGCTGTTATGAGCAGTGTTTGACTTATCCATCTCATTGCAGCACATGAGCTTGAAAATTCAAATATTCTTTTTCTTATCTAATTTGATATAAATATAGTATCTATCTGTTGTTTAAATTGAATTTATTTGACTATTAAGATGATTTTTCTTTTTAATGACATATTTTCATCTTCTTTATTTCTTTGCTTATCTATCTTCTACTTACATCATTCGCCCCCACTTGTAGTCAGTTGCTAATATTTTTTTTCCCATTGACGAAAGCAAATATTTATAGGTGAAAGGTTTGAATCTGTTGTCTTACTTGTTACTGATATCACAAATCAGTGCTCTGCATTTTAATGTTCCTTGTATTTTATTAAGTTTACTCTTGTTTTACCTAGTTTGTGGTTATTTTCATTACTTCTATGCTTTACCAAAACTTTAGTATCTTGAGATCAGTTTTCACCTTTGTTTCCTTTTAATATTTAAGTTTTGCTTGTATACACAACTGTTTAATCAATAAAATGCATATTTACATACAATGAATAAGGTGATAGGAATGAATTTTTAACAATGGGTTTTCTATTTTGCATTCAAAATGTTAATCAGGGTATTTTCTATTATCTGCATGATACATCTGTAAAGTCATTCTCAGGTATAATATTTCCTGACAGTCATTTCTCATTTCCTCAAGAAGGCATGCAATTTTAAAATTTCTTTTAATGACAAAGAAATCTTAAACCTGGCATGGTTCTAACCACTTGGAGTTACTTGGTGGCCACAAATCTCTCAGACAGAAAGATGCATGCCACAGAAATATATTTTAAATTCAAAATTTGATTTCTTGTTTGGTAAGGGGAGTGTGCAGCTATTAGGAATCAGTGGGCACAGATGGAATGTTCTTGATTACCTTTTTAAAATCTTTCAGGGACATTCAACATGATTTCATGCTAAATAACATTCACTTTCAGTCCATTTCACACTGATAAAGATTTCCTGATAAATAGATATTTTCCTCTTCAATTTACCTGAGAAAAACTTATATTCTCACTGCTTTGGTTTGTTTAGGTAAGCTTGTATATATATGACCATAATGGATGGTAATGATTATGGAATTAAGGGCAAGCTTCACTGGTGGAAAACTGATTGGAAGAGAAAAGTAACTGGCAATGTGAAGCCTAAGATAACACATAAAAAACCCACAAAACATTCAGAGGTTACTTCTAGAGACAAAGAGAATGTGGTGGAGTTGAAGGCTTCCTTAAGAATTTGCACCTTTCAAGGGCCCAGAGCAGATTTAGGAGGTCATTATTAGCATAGGCACTGGGACCAGTTGGAACTGGTTAGATCCTGCCTCTGTTACTTAATAGCTGTATAAGCACTGAGCAGTACCTGCAAGTACCAAGGACACAGTAGGCATCAGGTAACAACAATAATGAGAATTTCTATCTGCCACATCAGTATTTTCCCATCTCATAGCTGTTATCTGTGATCATGTCTTTGATCTCCTTCTACAAATTCAGCCCACTAACACTCTGGCAAAATGTTTGTTCTGTTTGTGATATTTTTGTCTGCATTTCTGATCCTGCCTTTTACTCATTCTCTTATGTGCTCATTCATTTGTTCATTAATTAACTCATTTTCTCATCACAAATTTACTGAGGAATACTACACTCAAGGTATTGGTAGTTTGTGAAAATTACAAAGGAAATTATCTGCCTTCTTAAAACCTGTAATAAGGGGCGCCTGGGTGGCTCAGTCGGTTAAGCATCCGACTTCGGCTCAGGTCATGATCTCGCGGTCCGTGAGTTCGAGCCCCGCGTCAGGCTCTGTGCTGACAGCTCAGAGCCTGGAGCCTGCTTCAGATTCTGTGTCTCCCTCTCTCTCTGACCCTCCCCCGTTCATGCTCTGTCTCTCCCTGTCTCAAAAATAAATAAACGTTAAAAAAATTTAAAGAAAAACCTGTAATAATTACAGTGTCACATCATAAGGGCTTAAATAGGGTTAAGAACTGAGGCTGCTCTGGAACACTTATGGAAGGCACCTGTTGTAGTCTTGATGGTCTCAGGATGCTTCCTGGAGGAAATGGCTTTGAAAGAGAAACATGAAGATGAATAGGAGTTGGACAGATGGGAATCTGTAAAAGGTCAGGTGGTATGAATGTTATCAGAAGATGGAAATAGCACGTACAGAGACACTGTATGGGTCAGGTTTCTCAGAGAAATAGAACCAACAGAGTATTAATATTCTACAGACAGGGAGTTATAGATTTTAAAGAATTAGCTCCTCTGATTATGGGGGTTGACAAGTCTGAAATCTGCAGGCAGGCTGGCAGGCTGGCAATTCAGGTCAGAATTAATGCTGCAGCCTTGAATCCGAATTCTGTAAAGCAGCTGGCTGGAAATTCAAATAGGATTTCTATGCTGCAGTCTTGATGAGAATTTTTTTCTTCATTGGGCAACCTACGTCTTTACTTTTAAAGCCTTCAACTGATTGGATAACTCATAATATGGCGGCAACCTCATTATAAATGCTAATGCATCTAAAAAATAACCTTCATAGCAACATCTAGACTAGTGTTTAACCAAACACCTGGGCACCATACTCTACCCAAGGTGACACACAAAATTAACTATCACAGACCTTAAGAGAGCATCACCGTCTGTGGTCCTGAAAGAGGTGTGGAGTAACTGCAGAAGAAGGAGTAAGGCCAGGTATGACTACAGACACTCAGACTACAAGAGGCTCTCTTAAGATGCTTAGCAGTTTACTCACAATATGAATTGTTTGGGCTTTAAAAAACTTTTTAAGCTTATTTATTTAATTTGAGAGAGAGAGAGAGAGAGAGAGAGAGAGAGAGAGAGAGAATGAATGCACAAGTGGGGGAGGGAAAGAAAGACATAGGGAGAGAGAGAATCCAAAGCACTGTTAGCACAGAGCCTGATGCGAGGCTTGAACTCATGAACCTCAAGATCATGACCTGAGCTGAAGCCAGATGCTTAACCAACTGAGTCACCCAGATGCCCCTGAAGTGTCTGAGCTTTAATATTCACTCTACCACAATGGAAAGAGGCTGAACAGTTTCAAGTAAGAGAATTATATTTTAGAGGGTGCAACAATGACCCTCTGCCTGCATTTTTTTTTCTTGTGAAAGCCAAAATCTATGTATTTTCTCTGTTAAAGGATATAATCTGTGTGTTCTCATATACAACAACCTTGTACTTAAATGCAGTTAGACTTCAGTAGTACTAAAATAAATTCATTAGTTTTACATGTCTGTATTTACAAAGGTGTAAGGTTCCTTTTAATTCTGAAGTCATGGTGGGGGGCAGAATGAGTTTCTCCCCCTGGCCTCTGCTCCATTTTGCCAGTTATCTGTCAGACTGTGTGTTTTCTATCTCCATTTCATTACCAAATTTCTAGTTGATATTATTTTTTCGTGAGCCAGTGTGATTCTGGCCACCTGGTGCCTTCCCTGTGCATTATTTAAGTTCAGCTGCTTCATTGGCTGCTTCATGTTCTTCTGCTAAATGGTCATTTCAGAGGATAATAGAGAACCTAAAGTTTTCCATAAAGTTCCAATGTTTTAATGAATTATCAAATTCTTTGTCTTATTAACATGATTACATTTTTGTTTCTTAATTTGCTTTTCTGTGACAACATATTCTAAATCAATAATCTGTGGATAGAAGATTCAAACATTTTTTGAGAAGAAATGTTTCAGTAGCATCCATGTCAAACCAAGTTGTTAGAGATTTTCCTGCTTCAGCACTCTCCTACAACAACTTTCTGCAACAAGAAAGGTATTCTATATCTGCCCTATCCAATATGGTAGCCATTGGCCACTTGTAGCCACTGAGTACTTAAAAAGTGGCTAGTGAGAGTGAGGACTTAAGTTTTAATTGAATTGAATTTAAATCAATTTAAATTTGAATTTAAATATCCATATTTTGCTAGTGGCTCTATATTCGACTGCACAATCTTAGACCCTGTATAGGGTCCTGGCACCAGAGAGTCTCATTCTGTCAGCGCTTCTTCTTAGGAAGGGAGAGAGTCTGACAGTCCAGGGGACATTCCTACCTGGATCCCATCCTTCTCCCCTTCTAGACCATTCTCCCAGGAGCCCAGAATTCTATGTCCAGAGGAGCCCAAATATAATTCTGAGGTCTGTGCTGGCTATTTCCTCAGGTCTGCCCTCTAGAAAGAAATTCTTGCTGTCTGAGTGGGGAGCTGGAGCTTCTGATTGCACTCATGGTTGTACACACATGTGTGAGGGACCAGGAGATAAGTGGAGAAAGGCTAGAGACAAGAAGACAAGTGGGGGTGGGACAAGGATCTGCTCTTCCTGCACCACCAAGATATCAGAAATCTAATCTGAACTTCACATTTATACCTCTGGCTCTTAAGAGGGATGCAGGGTATGGCCCCTTATGGGCAGACATGTCCTGGATTAGACTGGGTCCAAGGAGAAGAAACCCAAAAGCAATGGGAATGAGAGCACTGTTAGGTGATCTTAGACACCAAGGCTAACCTTGGACAGACAAAATGGGCCTCTCCTCCCCTACAAAGGAAAACAAGGGGAAAAAAGTGGAATTCTGTCCTGTGAATTTCCCAACTAATTAGGAGATTGAGGAGCAAAATGAGCAAGTCAGCAAGAATCTATTTGATCTTTGTTGTGATTACATATTTCTCAAGTTTCAGTATTTTATTCAACAGCTGCTAGCTAGACATATTACTCTTAAATGTTTAAAAATTTAAATTTAAATTTTTTAAATTTTAAAAATTTAAATTCTGTGTGTATTCTTGCTTCAGGTCCACAAACATTAGGGGTGAGCCTAATACCTACACTGTGACCTCCCCATTACTAGATTGTGAGATAATCTATTCTCCAATGACTAGCCCATAGGTGACAGAATGTGGACCCTTTATTGGTAAGAGTTGAAGGAAAGAATGAATACAGTGCCACATAAAAAGATGCATTTCCTTCCTCAACATCTCCAGATATGGAATACCCCCTTGTTCTAGGACTGTTATATCATCAATTTTTAAAAATCTTAACCCTCATATATTCTCACAATGATAAGCCCACTTGCTCCTCTATCAGCCTAACTAGTGGATGTGAGCACATCTTTCTTCCTTTTCTGCAAATTACTCTGTGTGAAAAAAAAATGAAGGAAGGAGGAAACAAGGAGGATGCCAACTGCTAGAAGAACATATTTTCCAAGAACCCACCATTTCACTTCTGTGTCACCTTGTTTTAAGACCAGGTTGTGCTTTGACCCTTTGGAATGGATACGTTGCCTATTCTGCTAAGAGTTCATCTGTTGGTAGAAATCTGTTGCTACCTGTTTGGTAAGCCCTGTTCTATTTTATACAGTTGTTGGCTTGGTTGTGATGTAGAAGATAAATACGTTAAAATAAATACATGGTATTAAAAATTCAGGAATCAGAACAACATTCCTTCTACTGGATACCATGGGTTCTTCCATCACATGTTCTGCAACTCAGGATTGCCTATTAACAGAACCTAGTGTGTGAAAAATGGGCTAGTAGGACAAATCAAACACTGCTGGAATAAATCTGAAGTACAGTGTCAACTGATTCAGGTTTCTATGCATGGCATCAACATAACTGGTGAAAAATAAATTGGCTCTCTTTCAGTGCATAAAATAAATCCTTTGAAATATTTTGAAGATTAGTCAGGAGAAAAACAGTTACTTGTCATTTTTAATTTCCATTCTCTTGTAAGAGCAGATCCTGGCAGGTAGAGGTGCTTTGTTCTGATCACAAAATCATTATCTTCTGGGTACTGGTCATTGCCACACTTGAAGTTGTCAGTGGAAGTAGGCAACTTTGGAGACTGAAATGGGGAGACAGATAACTTGTTTTGTAAGTGAGAAGGATGAGTGGAGGTGGGGAATTTCCTGAGTAGGGGCCAGGTGCAAGAAGGCTAACTCCCAGAAGAGAATGCAATGGGATACACAGTGGCTTAGAAGAGGGATATACAGAGACGACAGATGTGGCTCAAAGGGGTTTCAAGTGAATTGTTGTCCACTGTGGGATGAGAACTCCCTCCTTCATCTTTTTTTGTAAGTCTTTTTATGTAATGATGCCCAGCTTGTTAATATGCTTGGGTAGAGAGCAGTGCATTTCAAACATTCTGAAAGAGGTAAAATCATATAAATAGAGAATAAGTATTTATCTGTGCCTGTGCTTGTGTCTATGTGTGTTTTCCTACCAGAGGTCAAATTATTATTTTTTGTGGGGCGCCTGGGTGGCGCAGTCGGTTAAGCGTCCGACTTCAGCTCAGGTCACGATCTCACGGTCCGTGAGTTCGAGCCCCGCGTCGGGCTCTGGGCTGATGGCTCAGAGCCTGGAGCCTGCTTCCGATTCTGTGTCTCCCTCTCTCTCTGCCCCTCCCCCATTCATGCTCTGTCTCTCTCTGTCTCAAAAATAAATAAACGTTAAAAAAATTTAAAAAAAAATAAAAAAAATTATTATTTTTTGTTTATTTTTGAGTGAGAGAGAGAGAGAGAGAGAGAGAGAGGGATCTGGGGAGGGGCAGAGACAGAGGGAGGCACAGAATCTGAAGTAGGCTCCAGGCCCTGAGGTGTCAGCACAGAGTCTGACATGGGGCTTGAACTCATGACCCATGAGATTATGACCTGAGTCAAAGTCAGACACTCAACTGACTGAGCCACCCAGATGCCCTGGGATGTCAAATTATTAAGTAGGTAGGGTGCTTATTAGTCTTGGTCTGGCCCTAAGTGAGCCTATGACTGAGTTGACAGAAGAATGTATTTAACAGTCGGCATTTCCTAGATGTTGGCTGAGAGTTAGACTCTGGATTACACAACACATACCAGTGTCTACTCTCCTAGAGTTCTAGTCTCCTGTTCATTCATCTGATAAACATTTGCAGAGAGCCCTTCTAGAAAAATATCCCTCCAGAGGAATAAATTTACCTTCTATACAATAAAAATTATGGCTTTTTATCAGTTGAGTGATGAATAACATTATTACACCAAGGGAAATTTTGGATTCCATGTGTCATATTTTAGTACAAATAAACTTAAATGAAACATGTATATATTTGATTCAGAAACATATACTGTAGAAAAGTAATAGGTTTACATTATCTTGGAAATGATGGAATAACTAATGGCTGTCTAATTTATTCAATACTACAATTTTAGTTGTCATTTTATATTTCAACAACCTCTTATCAAACATCACTTATGGGTTCCTGCTGCCTGTTAGTCACCTCCAGTGTGACATTTCCAACTGGAGGTGTCTAAAATGGATCTTACAAGGCACATGCATTTCTTCAAAAATGGCATTTGCTTTGACTTTCTCTGTGGACTCACAACTTGGCAATAAGAGTCTGGAATCATCTACAAATATGTTTCTTTCTCTCCACCTTCAGTCACCAAATTTCTGATTCCCTCTTCTAAAGAGATTTATTCAACTACTTTCTTATTGCTAATTCAGAGCAAGTCAGTGTTAGTTATAACTGAACTATTCAAAGAACATCTTAACTAATTTGAGGTCTTTAGTCTCTGTTCCAGTAACCTGGTTAGATACAGGCTCCAGAGTAGCCCTAAACTACAGCTCTGACCCCACCATTCCCAAGTCTTTACACTGGCATTTGTTTTCCCTTTTCTTTTAAATGAAATCCAAAAACAAAACAAAACCACAACAAAAACCATGACAACATATCTATTCTTATATCCTACCATCTTTTTATGTGAATCTGACTCTCCATTTGAACTGCCTTTTTCCACCATGGCCTACATCTATCTTCTCTCTTACCTTGACTGACAGGATGTCTTTCCTCCGAAATAACCTTGCTAGGTCCATTTCCTAAAGTAGTACTCCTGTGAGACTCATACACGTAGCAGATGCAGATGAGTCTCAGCATATTAACCCTTTACTTGTTTTTATTCATTTATTTAATTTTTTTTTCAAATGCTAAATGGGTAAAGTTCCTTGTGTCAGTGAATATTAATTAGTACTCTCTGGGGTTCAGATAAGAGAAACTCAAACTCCTTCAAGAGATTATTTATATCACGTGGTTAAATTGCAATGAGGAAGAGTGGCAAGTGATTTATACACATCTATGTTTTTGGCTTATTCAACTCCCTGGAAGATTTGAATTTCAAAGACTAAGCAGAATGTTTACAAAAATAAGTTAATTGAACACTTTTTCTGTACAGGTACTCAAGTATCTCAGAGAGCCTGATAACAAGATCACTGTTTAATTTCAGGAAAGCCTGTTCCCTAGGACACAAACACCATCACTTTTCTTCTTATTGTTATCTGACTTCTTCATTCTCTGTGTAATCTATCTTCAAAATAATATGGTTGGAGGAAGTTGGTATTTTCATCCATTCCAAATATCCGGGAAAGTATCTGATTGGTTCAACTTGGATTATTTGCTGATCTTTGAGCCAGAGGTTGGGGCTCCTTGGTACAAGCCTGGTTGGGAAAGTGGCTACTTGCAGAAAAAAAGGAGCTCTGGGCACATAATATTGTTAAGTGCCTACTCCAGAAGTTTATAAAGCTAAAGAATACCAAATCCTGATTCAAAAAGGTCATGATAAAATGGTGGATGAGGTGCTCTCTGGACACATTTAAAACCATTTTCAAATCCAATAAGATGGTTCATCCAATCTTAACATTTTCATGGCTCTTTTTGCATTAATTTGTGACTTTACATTTTAAATATTAGTCCCAACTTTAGCAGTTTTGGATAGCTACATTTAATGTGAATTTCTTAACAGCCATACTGGTGGGGAAATATAATATCAAATTAGTCTTTAATATATTTTTTAGGTAATTGAGTAGCACTGGCATGCTTGCACTCTTCCAATCTAAACTTACTTGTCTTTGTGAATCTTCTGAACCATTCTCCATTTCATGGGATTGCTCCAATTAAATTTTCCAAAGTTGTGTGAATGTCACTGTCCAGGTATAGGGAAAGGTTTGAAACAGTCTTGAAAATCTAAGGGGGAACAAAGTCGGCAGCGCCCCTTACAATATCTACTTCCCTTCCTCTGTTACACCTGGGCTGCTTTATTTATCTGGCAGAGTCCTTCCCTGCCAAAAATATATTTAGCACATTCACTACTCTCATTACCATAGCACAGAGAATCTTCTCAGAGAAACTTGGAGAGGAGTCCCTATAGTAAAAGCCAAATGAGGAGAAGAGTGAGCTATTACCCAGACATTTGCTGAGTAGGAATTTGTAAACTATGGTGGCCAGAAGACTGAGTACAATCTGAGGCAGCCACAGAGAGACCACTGGGCATAGTGTCAAAAGATCAGTGGATCTGGGAAAATTGTACTAATAACAACTGCATGTTTTTAGACTCATTTTTAACATTTTCTATGTTTCAGAGAAAGACAAAGTGTAATGAAAAGCATAATGACTGTAAGAGTTAACAGGCACTTCCCAATTTTCTTTTCCAAGTCATTACATAGTTCAGTGATATTCTTTTATTAAAACAATTTACCATTGGTCTTTTATAGACAAGTTCACTTGGAAGTGACTAATCTTTATTTAGGACCCTTCACAGCATGGGTGTTATTGACAGTCACTTCCAGGCAATATAAATGGTCATCTGTCCCAATGAATTCAAAGTTTCTTGATCTCTTAATATTTCCATAGGATATCTGAATATTGTTTTCATAGGAAATGGAATGCAAAGAATTTAAATACTATAAAAGTGTGCTATATTTACCAAAACCAAGAATAAATTGTGATTCTTGAAAAGTTAAAAAAAATTAAATTTCAAGGTTTTATACATGGTTAGAATATTTGAGGAGACAGAATCATGTATTTCTTTTTTAAGATAAAAAATCAATGAAGTTTTTAGGAAAAAATAGAAAGAATACTATGTTGCTCACTAATTTTTGTTGATGTTACTGACCATGAATGGACTAATTCATAAATTGCCCTTGACCTTTCTCTTAAGTATCATATTTACACCTACTTGAATTCAGTGTTCATAATTTTTTCTGATTCATTTCTGATTATATTGTACACTAATGTGCATGTAGATATACCTCTTTGTGATAATTACAGATTTGTTTCTTATATTGTCAAAAACTGTTACATTGATAGTATTATTTTAAGGGATAAAGATGGGTCCAGAGTTTTTGTCTGTTTTTCATTTGTGACTAAATCCATGATTTTATTCTTTTCTTCAGTTGAATTATACGCCTTTTAAAATTGAAGAACTGTTCTCTGAGATCACCTGGAAGCTTTTAAAGTAGTATGAGTGCAAGATCTGGATTACTCAGACCAACTTGTCTTTGCTTTGAAGTCTAACCTATTCTGAGAGCTTTGACAGTTTCTATTTTCTTCCATCACATTGCCTGACATGTGACTGAAAACGATCTATTCACAAAATGACTGACACTTCAACCTTGCACCATGAATATAGTCTTATAAAATGCATTTTAAGGGACAATTAAAAAATTAAGTTCAAGTTAAAATTCATCCCCATAGGACATTACCACACAAATGCCACATCTTGCCTCCATCATATAGATGATTACATAATCAGATTAACTGTATACAACACTAAGCTTGTTTGGTGCTGACAATATCAACTCCTCATTCCTTGGTGTTGGCTTTTGATATTTATGGAAAGACTTACCTTTATGTCACAGGTACTAAACAGTAAAATAAATGTATCATAATCAAAAACTTTCTTGCAAATATGAATTTTTAAGAAAGAAAAAATTAAAATCAAATAGACTCATCATCTAATTTCTTAGAAACACTGAGACCCAGGTAGACCCAAAAAGGTTATTAGTTACCAAATACGACACAACAATGTAGGAGTGGCACCTACCACAGCTATAGCTTATTTTCCTTCTCAGCTGGGTATTCTTTCTACTTTGACTATCTGCTGTGCTTGTGGAAGCAAATGTGCCAATTGAAGAAATGAGAAAACTAAGACAGAGACAAATATTGAAGGAATTCGTCCTCACTAGTGTCTTTCCACTTGTGGGGAAAGTGTTGATCTCAGAGGTGAAATAATGAAAGTTAAAATGAACTGTTAGATAGTCCACCAGGAAAAAGTTAAATTTTATCAGATCAGTAATTCAAGAAAAAGGAGAAATTGGGATTTCTTCGAGATTCTTCAGGTTTCACAGGTTTAAGAGGAAGACAGATTATATTCCACAACCACTAGTAAATCTATACAATAAAAGTTTTAGCAATAACCAAATTCCATTTAACATCTATTCAATTGGAAAACTTCAAACAATTAACACGTAATTGGTGAAAATGCTTAATTAAAAATACCCTACATTGGGGCCCCTGGGTGGCTCAGTCGGGTAAGCTTCCGACTTCAGCTCAGGTCATGATCTCACAGTTTGTGAGTTCAAGCCCCGCGTCAGGCTCTGTGCTGACAGCTCAGAGCCTGGAGCCTGTTTCAGATTCTGTGTCTCCCTCTCTCTCTGACCCTCCCCCGTTCATGCTCTGTCTCTCTCTGTCTCAAAAATAAATAAACGTTAAAAAAATTAAAAAAAAATACCCTACATTGTTGGCAAGCAAGGTGGCTTATAAAATCAAAAATATCTTGACCCAATGAATTAAATTCTAGGAAAGGTTACTAAAAATGATTGCAAAAGAAGTAATATTATATGCACATTAAATTTTACTTTGCAACTTATTATTATCATGAATAATAGAAATGGCTACAATGTTTCAGAGTAGAGGAGTCCTTAAATGAGTTACTATTTGTCTTTAAAGACAAAGTAATGCAGCCATCCAGAATGGTAACTGTGAAGTCAAGAAAACTATAAACAATTCTTTTTGTATAATGATAAATCAAAAAGGCACAATGCAAAATTAGCATGGTATTAACTGTGTTTTTATGTTGAGAAACATTGGGAGAAATATTTATAAATGCCAAGACTGACTTTAAGATCTGGGGATTAAAAGTGACTATCCATTTTCTCTCTTATGTCTTTACATTTCCAATAATTTTAATAACTGCAGCCTAAATCCCTGGGTCCCTTCCCACTTCAGGAGTTTATTAGCCCACATTCCAAAGACTTCCCCCAGTATTCCAGGCAATATCCAAAATGCCAAACAAGACCTCTGCAAAGCATGCCCAGGCATTTTGTTCCTTTCTTGCTTTATTTCATCCTCCCCCCACCCCCGCCCCCAGGGGATTTTGGCTGCCCACAAAAGATTCAGAGAACCATCTGTGACATTGCTGCTGCTGTCCTGGACATTTTCAAGAAAGCACTGACTCCCTTGAGAACTAACTGCTTGTTGGCTATAAAGCTGCAAGACTCTTAGATAGCAAACTAGGTTCTCCAACTCCTGGGGCACGGAGATCCTCTGCAAACATTGAAAGACCTTTAGAAAAGGCCAAGAGGATACCTTCCTCTGGAGTCCTTCATTCTTTCCCATTCTAGTCTATGGACTGTCCTCCTGTACAGTCTCCTCCCTTTACGTGGTCTCCCCTTCTCCACCACAAAGTGCACAAGGGGCAGTAACCAGCACATTTTTTTAATTCTCTGATTATCTTTAGAGTCTATGGTGGAATCAGGAATTTGATAGTTACTCAACAAATGATTGCTGAATGAATGAATAAATAAATGATTGAATACACATAGAGTAGCTGCCAGCCTACCAGAATGCCAGTCACAATCAAGATTAATGAGGAGTCAAGACTTCACCAGATTTAGAATTATGTATTTCAGTTTTGTATGTCTGCTATTTGCCATGCAAAGTAGGTTGCCCATCCAGTCCTATTTTTAATCATACAGGGTAACTCAATCCACAAAGCTCTGAAGCACCCCTAGCCTCCCATCTACTCTTTCAAGTTTTTAAGAGGCTTCTGGCTCAGTGACTTGTTGTAAGAGTCTTTTATTCTACTCTCCTACTTTACAGGGAAAGTCTTTTGGGTCCTCATCTTGCCAAGCTCTCTCTATCACATCTGTGCTTTGACACATGTTTTCTCTTCTTATAGAAGACCCTTACCTAGCACCTAGAACATAGTAAACAGTCAATTAAAAAATAATAAGTCAGCTATATAAATGTTGTTTGGGAAAGAAAAAATATAATCGCATGACTCTTTACTTACCTTTAGGACAATCTCATGAAAACAGGGCTTCCATTTCTTCTACAAAAAAAAAAAAAAAAAAAAAATCAACATCTTAATTCATGAGAAAAATTGAAACGTCCTGTCTAGTTATCTTCCCCCTGTCTTTAGAAAGATTTAAACAGTCTTAGAAAAAAAGAAAGAATTAAAAAATCACATGTAAAACACAACTTGTTTTATCTTATAATTATTGTTTGTGTAATTATAGTTATTCCTTATATTTCCACATTTTCTTTTAATTAAAAAAAAGCCCTGGCAAATATACTACTATGTTTGCTCTTTCATTCTTACCCATTTATTCATGCATAATTACTGAGCACTTAATAAGTGCTGGGCACTGTATTAGCAACTGGGGATTCAAAATGGACCAGATAGACATGACCACGAAGACAGGGCAAGGGAAGAGGCTGTAAGTAAACACGTAAAGCTACATGAATAAATAGGTCATCACAGTTGAATAAGCGCTACGAAGCGAAGTTCAGGGTACACTGAAACATGAAGGAAGGTGTCCGTATAATCATATGTCTTCAGCTGAAACTCACATGATAGTAAGCGGTAATCTAGATGGAGATTATGGGTAAAGCTCCCTATGCAGAAGGAATGGAATGCACAATGCCCCAGAAGTTGAAATAAGTTGGTCCAGTTTGAGAAAGAAAGGGAAACCCAGCATAGAGTAAGAGGTAGCAGGACCACTAGAGTGATGCTGGCGGGAAAAACAGGCCGCAGATCATTCAGAGCTATATAACTCAAACTAACGCTTTTAAACATTATTGTCAAAGGAAGGAGAGGACGCAATGCTTTTAAGCAAGAAAATTATGTCATCAGATTCTCTCTTTAGAAATGGTTTCTCTAGCTACTGTAGGAGGAATGGGTTAGAAGAAGGGTCAAGAGCAGACAAGGGTGCCCCCTCAGAAAGCCACTGTGGAAACTCCCCCAGGAGATGATTTGACAGGAGGATGGAGAGGAAGGAAAAGGTTTGGTTTTACTTTGGAAGCAGAACATCTGACACTGGCAAACTAAGAAGTACTACTCTCATCTCAAAAAGAAGGAAATTAGTCCTCAGAAAAGAATGTTATAAGCGTTCACAAATCTGAGTATTCACCATTTGGCCATCCTTTTAGTTAAAATTAAATTTATATTTTCAAAAATCCTTGAAGAGACATAGCTGACTCAGTAGTGCAATCCACCAAATACTTTAATTCTGCCAAGGACATATTTGGGGCACTTCCCTCTTGATGCCAGGTTTGGTTCTGTACTTTACTTTGGCCAAGGAAATAACAGCAGGAATGCCACTTCTGGATTGAAGCTTTAGGAGAAAGCACATGATTTATCCTATTCTAATTCCTTCTAATAAATCAGGATGGAAGCTATTTCATCATCTCGGCTCTCAGAATGAACAAAACATGAAAAAGAGTCCCAGTCAGCTGATGATAGGCATATAGTAGGAATAAGTGATTATCATTTGTTATTCTAAGCCACTGAGGATTTTGTAGTAAGTTATTATAGCAAAAGCAATTACACTTGATGTATGTGTATATATATATACATATATATATACACATATATATGGTTGTATGCATATATACATACATAGATGTATATATATACATACATATAAATATATATACATATATATACACACATTTATATATATATAAATTATATATATATATAAATTATATATATATATTTTATATATATATATAAATTATTCTCACCTCATGTTTTACAAATTGAGGGCTCAGAGTACATCCAATAAATCACAGGGCAGGAAACAGAAACCAATTCTACCAGACACCAAATTCAAGCCTTTCCCAACCATGATTACAAGAGTCTTCTCTAAATGTCACAAACCCAAGACCCCAGAAATGGACACGATGAATGCATTAAGACCTAGATGTCAGGGAGCAATGAAAATGATGTAAGTTAAAGGCAAACAGTAGAGCTTTTTCAACAGTTTGAGAAGCAAGTGCATGGACTATATGTAGCTGAGAAGGGAGAAAGAAAATTCAGTTACTCCACAGAAACAAGGCATTATAAAATCTATGTTAAAACTGGTTGTATGGAAGAATCATTAAAACTTGGTGTCAGAGTGTAAGTATATAAAATTTAATATAGAGATAATCAGATGAAGAATTTTGTTTTTAGTTTCTTTATTTTGTGGCTTTTTTTAAAGTAGGTTTTTTTTTTTCTTGTTTTTTGTCAAGAGAGATAGAGAAAGGTACACTGAATAATGGGTTCCGGGAAAAATAGCCATCGGAGTCTTAAAAATTACTCTAACTTTAAGACTTGTCAAAACAACTCCATCATTTCAGAAAGGAATTCTACAACATATGTCAGTGTCAGCTGTGTGACAGTAAAGTATCCAGTTTCAGTGTAAGTGGGTTTACATGGCTCCTGCTTGTCCCCCTTGGGTCTCCTTTCCTTAAGAGTGGTTGTTAGAGAAGATCAACATATGGCAAATTTGGCAGTAAAACATCATTAGTAAAAAAACACCCACAACTGCAAAAAGTTGAAAGAATTTTGAAAATTACAAAGAAGACTGAGGGCTCTGATGGTATATGCAGTGTAGAAATGTTGCTAGTTTTCTATGCCTATGGGGAGTAGCTTGCCAGTTACCTCCTCAGCACTCATTCTAATATGGACCTACTGATACAAGAGTCTGTATCTGTATCTGTCTGTATCTGACCTACTGATACAATCCCCACAGTGACTGGTTCAGGCTGAACCCATGACATACAATCATCAGATCACATTTGCTGCCACTCCCTGAAAAGAGTATTTCGTCATCAGATTTCAATTGTGAGGAAGTGAGATTAGAACTTTGCTAGCCATTTTTGCACAATGAAAAGAGAATAGAGCCAACTTAAAAAACAGTTAAGTAGGAAATAAAGAGAAACTGGAACTGATGATGTTATAAGTACTCCTGCACCAAGTCACATCCTCAACCCAGGCTCGTCTGCTACATGAGCCAATAAAAATCCTGCTTTTTAAAAGTTTGTTTGGGTGAATTTGTTGTTATTGTCATTGGTATTGTAGCATTTTTTTTTTTGCCACTAATGTCTTAAAAAGTCATAACTGATGAAGTACTCTTCAAGTTGATTATCTCAAAAATGAATATCTTATTTTCAACTATTCAAAATCCAAACTATTGATGAAAGTATATTTAACTATCCTATAAACATTTTTAGAATTCCTTCCTGCCTAAGGGAATAAGAGAATGGAGTTGATGAGAATTACACAGAGACCTAGTCCCTAGGAAAGTCTTCATTTATCTGGAAAAGGAAAATACATAGATAATTACAATACAAAGCAAAGAGGGCAAGGTAGGAGATTCCAAGAGAGCAAAGAGGTATAGTAAACCTGTGGATACTGAAGCTGTCTTAAGGGAACTAATGCCATGTCTCTGTTTCTGGGGTCAAAAATCCACTTTTATGTGGTCAAAAATCCACTTTTGTGTGTGGGTACAACCTGAGGACTGGCATTATCATTTCAGCATATGGAACACCAGCTCCCTGAATGTTCCAAGGGGGATATTTCCTTCTGCTTGGAATTTCAGGTTCCGGGGAGTGGTGGCACTTCTTATCCCAAGTGCTTACTGCCCACTTCAAAGCTCTATCCCAAAGCTCCAGCTTTTGGAGACTGCTGTCCCACACCATCACGGACAATCTTCTCTCCTCGGATAGCACTTTGTTGCAGATCTCCTTTTCTGTTTTAACAGATTTCCTCAAAGACTCTGTTCTTCTTCTCTTCTGGATCACATGACCCACTTCTCCCATCCCTGAAGTACGATTTACAGCCCTACACAAGGCTATTGAGAAGCTAAGGCCAAGACAAGGCACCTTTGGGACCTCTCTGGAAGATTTCAAGGTCTCTTGAAATAAAAGTGGTATTTTAAACAATAAGTGAGAAATCCAATGCTTTTAAAAAGAAATTCAGCCTGGCGAAAGTGAATTACAACCAAATGCTTAAACTACTTTTATAGTTATGAGATTTTGTTCCTGTAAACAGTTTGCATTATCTGCTAAAAGCTTATATATATACATATATACATTACAAAAAGAGACAGAAAAAAGGAATATATCTAGGAAACAGAACTTCAACAAATATTACCAAAAATTCATTAAGCTTTAAATCAGCTATTGCTTGATTTTGCTTGATAAATGAAACATACTTTTAAAATACTTGAGCATATACAAACACTTGTGTTCTTAACAAAAATATTATTAAAAATGGAAGTGGTATTTCATAATTATCTATGTAAATATATTTATTATATTAATATTCTAGTGAGATCAAAACATTTAATGTTAATAAAGAAAATAATATTTAAGTCTATTTCATTTTATCACTTTTCTGCGTTTTGGGGTAGGTTTTATTTTGTATTTTATTTATATTGCATTATAGCATGTAAGTTACACACATGTTATTCAATAAATAAATATGCAGGCATTTTTATATGCATTTAAAAAAAATCTTGCTATTCAGTGTGTGAGCGAAAAGTAAAAGACTAAAACCACTGGGTTAGGTTATAAGATCTACAAAGGCAAAAATCTTGTCTTATTAATTGTTTCATTTCTAGAGTTTAGAAGCATACCTGACACATTCTAAGTACCTAATCGATATTTTATAAATGAGTAAATGAAGGGAATAGATCATTATTTTAGATAACATTATTTTCTAATGTTATTATGTGCCATAGAAAATATCATTATTCAAAAATCACTCTCTTATGGGTCATACTTTGATGCTTAGCACTTGTATTATGTTTTTGTTGGTTTGCATGTCTATACCACCACTGAGACACTTCTGTTATTATTTGAGCACCAAAGAATTATTTGATAAATGAATAAATGAACAAGTGAATGAAGAAACACTAGTGTATTTATGCTCACATTTCCTATACAACAGACCATCACTTTATAATAAACACCTTTGTTGCCTACTGCAAAATGCCAGAAATGTGGTTTTAGCCATGCAGAGCTGTTAGATTTTCTGATTAGTTTTGTATCAGGAGGTATGGGTTTGAAAAGTTTAGCAGTTTAAAGAAAACTCATCACCAGAATTTGTTGACGGGCAGAAGAAGACTTTAATCTAGCAAAAAAAAAAAAAAAACACAATAATTTATGATGTATACTTCACTGCAGTGCTGCAGAATTTCAATCACAGATTATTGGAAGTAGATGTAACAAATACTTCTGGAATCCAGGGGACAAACAACAAGGCTGAGGTATTGGGTCCATTTGGTAATGGAGAATATTTGAGTGAGATGAATGGCATACCTCTTTATTTATTTGCAGTGGCTCAGAGGCAAATGTACAATTCAAAGCTAGTTTTTAATGTGAAGTATTAAACTGAAAGCTTCCCTTGGGGACTTTGTTTTTTTTTGTTTTTTTTGTTTTTATTTTTTATTTTTTAATATATGAAATTTACTGTCAAATTGGTTTCCATACAACACCCAGTGCTCATCCCAAAAGGTGCCCTCCTCAATACCCATCACCCACCCTGCCCTCCCTCCCACCCCCCATCAACCCTCAGTTTGTTCTCAGTTTTTAACAGTCTCTTATGCTTTGGCTCTCTCCCACTCTAACCTCTTTTTTTTTTTTTTCCTTCCCCTCCCCCATGGGTTTCTGTTACGTTTCTCAGGATCCACATAAGAGTGAAACCATATGGTATCTGTCTTTCTCTGTATGGCTTATTTCACTTAGCATCACACTCTCCAGTTCCACCCATGTTGCTACAAAAGGCCATATTTCATTTTTTCTCATTGCCACGTAGTATTCCATTGTGTATATAAACCACAATTTCTTTATCCATTCATCAGTTGATGGACATTTAGGCTCTTTCCATAATTTGGCTATTGTTGAGAGTGCTGCTATAAACATTGGGGTACAAGTGCCCCTATGCATCAGTACTCCTGTATCCCTTGGGTAAATTCCTAGCAGTGCTATTGCTGGGTCATAGGGTAGGTCTATTTTTAATTTTCTGAGGAACCTCCACACTGCTTTCCAGAGCGGCTGCACCAATTTGCATTCCCACCAACAGTGCAAGAGGGTTCCTGTTTCTCCACATCCTCTCCAGCATCTATAGTCTCCTGATTTCTTCATTTTGGCCACTCTGACTGGCGTGAGGTGGTATCTGAGTGTGGTTTTGATTTGTATTTCCCTGATAAGGAGCGACGTTGAACATCTTTTCATGTGCCTGTTGGCCATCCGGATGTCTTCTTTAGAGAAGTGTCTATTCATGTTTTCTGCCCATTTCTTCACTGGGTTATTTGTTTTTCGGGTGTGGAGTTTGATGAGCTCTTTATAGATTTTGGATACCAGCCCTTTGTCCGATGTGTCATTTGCAAATATCTTTTCCCATTCCGTGGGTTGCCTTTTAGTTTTGTTGGTTGTTTCCTTTGCTGTGCAGAAGCTTTTTATCTTCATAAGGTCCCAGTAATTCACTTTTGCTTTTAATTCCCTTGCCTTTGGGGATGTGCCGAGTAAGAGATTGCTACGGCTGAGGTCAGAGAGGTCTTTTCCTGCTTTCTCCTCTAAGGTTTTGATGGTTTCCTGTCTCACATTCAGGTCCTTTATCCATTTTGAGTTTATTTTTGTGAATGGTGTGAGAAAGTGGTCTAGTTTCAACCTTCTGCATGTTGCTGTCCAGTTCTCCCAGCACCATTTGTTAAAGAGACTGTCTTTTTTCCATTGGATGTTCTTTCCTGCTTTGTCAAAGATGAGTTGGCCATACGTTTGTGGGTCTAGTTCTGGGGTTTCTATTCTATTCCATTGGTCTATGTGTCTGTTTTTATGCCAATACCATGCTGTCTTGAGGATTACAGCTTTGTAGTAGAGGCTAAAGTCTGGGATTGTGATGCCTCCTGCTTTGGTCTTCTTCTTCAAAATTACTTTGGCTATTCGGGGCCTTTTGTGGTTCCATATGAATTTTAGGATTGCTTGTTCTAGTTTTGAGAAGAATGCTGGTGCAATTTTGATTGGGATTGCATTGAATGTGTAGATAGCTTTGGGTAGTATTGACATTTTGACAATATTTATTCTTCCAATCCATGAGCAGGGAATGTCTTTCCATTTCTTTATATCTTCTTCAATTACCTGCATAAGCTTTCTATAGTTTTCAGCATACAGATCTTTTACATCTTTGGTTAGATTTATTCCTAGGTATTTTATGCTTCTTGGTGCAATTGTGAATGGGATCAGTTTCTTCATTTGTCTTTCTGTTGCTTCATTGTTAGTGTATAAGAATGCAACTGATTTCTGCACATTGATTTTGTATCCTGCAACTTTGCTGAATTCATGTATCAGTTCTAGCAGACTTTTGGTGGAGTCTATCGGATTTTCCATGTATAATATCATGTCATCTGCAAAAAGCGAAAGCTTGACTTCATCTTTGCCAATTTTGATGCCTTTGATTTCCTTTTGTTGTCTGATTGCTGATGCTAGAACTTCCAGCACTATATTAAACAACAGCGGTGACAGTGGGCATCCCTGTCGTGTTCCTGATCTCAGGGAAAAAGCTCTCAGTTTTTCCCCGTTGAGGATGATGTTAGCTGTGGGCTTTTCATAAATGGCCTTTATGATCTTTAAGTATGTTCCTTCTATCCCGACTTTCTCAAGGGTTTTTATTAAGAAAGGGTGCTGGATTTTGTCAAAGGCCTTTTCTGCATCGATTGACAGGATCATATGGTTCTTCTCTTTTTTTTTTGTTAATGTGATGTATCACGTTGATCGATTTGCGAATGTTGAACCAGCCCTGCATCCCAGGAATGAATCCCACTTGATCATGGTGAATAATTCTTTTTATATGCTGTTGAATTCGATTTGCTAGTATCTTATTGAGAATTTTTGCATCCATATTCATCAGAGATATTGGCCTGTAGTTCTCTTTTTTTACTGGGTCTCTGTCTGGTTTAGGAATCAAAGTAATACTGGCTTCATAGAATGAGTCTGGAAGTTTTCCTTCCCTTTCTATTTCTTGGAATAGCTTGAGAAGGATAGGTATTATTTCTGCTTTAAACGTCTGGTAGAACTCCCCTGGGAAGCCATCTGGTCCTGGACTCTTATTTGTTGGGAGATTTTTGATAACCGATTCAATTTCTTTGCTGGTTATGGGTCTGTTCAAGCTTTCTATTTCCTCCTGATTGAGTTTTGGAAGAGTGTGGGTGTTTAGGAATTTGTCCATTTCTTCCAGGTTGTCCAATTTGTTGGCATATAATTTTTCATAGTATTCCCTGATAATTGTTTGTATCTCTGAGGGATTGGTTGTAATAATTCCATTTTCATTCATGATTTTATCTATTTGGGTCATCTCCCTTTTCTTTTTGGGAAGCCTGGCTAGAGGTTTGTCAATTTTGTTTATTTTTTCAAAAAACCAACTCTTGGTTTCGTTGATCTGCTCTACAGTTTTTTTAGATTCTATATTGTTTATTTCTGCTCTGATCTTTATTATTTCTCTTCTTCTGCTGGGTTTAGGCTGCCTTTGCTGTTCTGCTTCTATTTCCTTTAGGTGTGCTGTTAGATTTTGTATTTGGGATTTTTCTCGTTTCTTGAGATAGGCCTGGAGTGCAATGTATTTTCCTCTCAGGACTGCCTTCGCTGCGTCCCAAAGCGTTTGGATTGTTGTATTTTCATTTTCGTTTGTTTCCATATATTTTTGAATTTCTTCTCTAATTGCCTGGTTGACCCACTCATTCGTTAGTAGGGTGTTCTTTAACCTCCATGCTTTTGGAGGTTTTCCAGACTTTTTCCTGTGGTTGATTTCAAGCTTCATAGCATTGTGGTCTGAAAGTATGCATGGTATAATTTCAATTCTTGTAAACTTATGAAGGGCTGTTTTGTGACCCAGTATATGATCTATCTTGGAGAATGTTCCATGTGCACTCGAGAAGAAAGTATATTCTGTTGCTTTGGGATGCAGAGTTCTAAATATATCTGTCAAGTCCATCTGATCCAATGTATCATTCAGGGCCCTTGTTTCTTTATTGACTGTGTGTCTAGATGATCCATCCATTTCTGTAAGTGGGGTGTTAAAGTCCCCTGCAATGACCACATTCTTATCAATAAGGTTGCTTATGTTTATGAGTAATTGTTTTATATATCTGGGGGCTCCGGTATTCGGCGCATAGACATTTATAATAGTTAGCTCTTTCTGATGGATAGACCCTGTGATTATTATATAATGCCCTTCTTCATCTCTTGTTACAGCCTTTAATTTAAAGTCTAGTTTGTCTGATATAAGTATGGCTACTCCAGCTTTCTTTTGGCTTCCAGGAGCATGATAAATAGTTCTCCATCCCCTCACTCTCAATCTAAAGGTGTCCTCAGATCTAAAATGAGTCTCTTGTAGACAGCAAATAGATGGGTCTTGTTTTTTTTATCCATTCTGATACCCTATGTCTTTTAGTTGGCGCATTTAATCCATTTACATTCAGTGTTATAGAAAGATAGGGTTTAGAGTCATTGTGATGTCTGTATGTTTTATTCTTGTAGTGATGTCTCTGGTACTTTGTCTCACAGGATCCCCCTTAGGATCTCTTGTAGGGCTGGTTTCGTGGTGACAAATTCCTTCAGTTTTTGTTTGTTTGGGAAGACCTTTATCTCTCCTTCTATTCTAAATGACAGACTTGCTGGATAAAGGATTCTCGGCTGCATATTTTTTCTGTTTAGCACACTGTAGATATCGTGCCAAGCCTTTCTGGCCTGCCAAGTTTCAAAGGAGAGATCAGTCACGAGTCTTATAGGTCTCCCTTTATATGTGAGGGCACGTTTATCCCTTGCTGCTTTCAGAATTTTCTCTTTATCCTTGTATTTTGCCAGTTTCACTATGATATGTAGTGCAGAAGATCGATTCAAGTTACGTCTGAAGGGAGTTCTCTGTGCCTCTTGGATTTCAATGCCTTTTTCCTTCCCCAGTTCAGGGAAGTTCTCAGCTATAATTTCTTCAAGTACCCCTTCAGCACCTTTCCCTCTCTCTTCCTCCTCTGGGATACCAATTATGCGTATATTATTTCTTTTTAGTGTATCACTTAGTTCTCTAATTTTCCCCTCATAGTCCTGGATTTTTTTACCTCTCTTTCTTTCAGCTTCCTCTTTCTCCATAACTTCATCTTCTAGTTCACCTATTCTCTCCTCTGCCTCTTCAAGCCGAGCTGTCGTGGTTTCCATTTTGTTTTGCATTTCGTTTAAAGTGTTTTTCAGCTCCTCGTGACTGTTCCTTAGTCCCTTGATCTCTGTGGCAAGAGATTCTCTGCTGTCCTGTATACTGTTTTCAAGCCCAGCGATTAATTTTATGACTATTATTCTAAATTCACTTTCTGTTATATTATTTAAATCCTTTTTGATCACTTCATTAGCTGTTGTTATTTCCTGGAGGTTCTTGTGAGGGGAATTCTTCCGTTTGGTCATTTTGGATAGTCCCTGGAGTGGTGCGGACCTGCAGGGCACTTCCCCTGTGCGGTGGTGTATAACTGGAGTTGGTGGGCGGGGCCGCAGTCCGCCCTGATGTCTGCCCCCAGCCCACCGCTGGGGCCACAGTCAGACTGGTGTGTGCCTTCTCTTCCCCTCTCCTAGGGGCGGGATTCACTGTGGGGTGGCGTGGCCCGTCTGGGCTACTTGCACACTGCCAGGCTTGTGTTGCTGGGGATCTGGCGTATTAGCTGGGGTGGGTAGGCAAGGTGCACGGGGGCTGGGGGGGCAGGCTTAGCTCGCTTCTCCTTAGGTGATCCACTTCAGGAGGGGCCCTGTGGCAGCGGGAGGGAGTCAGAACCGCTGCCGGAGGTTTGGCTCCGCAGAAGCACAGAGTTGGGTGTTCGTGCTGCGCGAGCAAGTTCCCTGGCAGGAACTGGTTCCCTTTGGGATTTTGGCTGGGGGATGGGCGGGGGAGATGGCGCTGGTGAGCGCCTTTGTTCCCCACCAAGCTGAGCTCTGTCGTCCGGGGGCTCAGCAGCTCTCCCTCCTTTGTCCTCCAGCCTTCCCGCTTTCCGAGAAGAGCTGTTAACTTATGACCTCCCAGACGCTAAGTCGCGCTTGCTGTCGGAACACAGTCCCTCCGGCCCCTCTGCTTTTGCCAGCCAGACTCGGGGGCTCCGCTTGGGCGGTGAGCCGCCCCTCCGCCCCAACTCCCTCCCGCCAGTCCGTGGAGCGCGCACCGCCTCGCTGCCCTTCCTACCCTCTTCCGTGGGCCTCTCGTCTGCGCTTGGCTCCGGAGACTCCGTTCTGCTAATCCTCTGGCGGTTTTCTGGGTTCTTTAGGCAGGTGTAGGTGGAATCTAAGTGATCAGCAGGACGCGCAGTGAGCCCAGCGTCCTCCTACGCCGCCATCTTCCGGAACCTCCCTCCCTTGGGGACTTTGAAAGGACGTCTAAGACAATAGTAACTCTCAAATCTTTTATGATGATTTTGCTTGTTTTTAAATCATTTTAGGTGGCGTGGAGCTTTTGTGAGGCCTTTTCTAATGAGCATACAGCTTGGATAGATATTCAATAATGTGGATTGTATTACAGATGGTCCCTGACTTGGGATGGTTCAACTTAGAATTTTTCAGATTTATAATGGTGTGAAAGTGATATTCATGCAGTAGAGACCATACTTCAAAGTTTTCATTTTTTATTTTTTTCCAGGCTAGTGATATGTGGTATGATCATTTCTTTAATACTGGTCCGCTGCAGCAAACCACAGTCCCCTGCCAGCCACATGTCACGAGGGTAAACAAACGATACATCTACAGCCATTCTGCACCCATGCATCCATTCTGTTTTTCACCACCAGTACAGTATTCAGTAAGTTGCATGAGATATTCAACATGTTAGGCTTTGTGTTAGATGATTTGCTCAATGGTGGGCTAATTTAAGTGTTCTTAACACATATAAGGTAGGCTAGGCTCAGCTATATTTGGTAAGTTAGGTATAGTAAGTATATTTTCAACATATGATGGGTTTTTCAGGTTGAGCCCCATCATAAGTCAAGGAAGATCTATAGTAGATTTAAAACAGTCATGAGATGCATGCTATGAGGAATTAGCAACATAAATCACCTAACATCAGTGATGTTCCACTTCAAGATTATTGTTATGTTGAGCATATCAAAAACTAAGGTCTTCAATAGAGTTAAGGGATTCCATATTGGGAATCTGTATGGTGTTGGGGGTAAGAGATGCTTATTTCCTCTCCTACAGTGTGAAAGAATTTCCCTAAATATCTCTATCCTATTGTTCCACCTGTTTTCCTCCCCAAAGAGAAAAGAAATCACCTTGTTGGTAGGTAATCACTGTTCAACTTTCTCTATTGAGAGCAGATCAGTCCAAATATTGGAGGCAGGGGATTTGGTTTACAGCTGTGTTCTAGCCCTCCCTGACAACTGGGAGGTAGAGATTCTGGGCTTTCTGCTCTGCATTCCAAACATTTCAAAATCTAGATTAATAAAGATGTGTATGTGAAGGGGGTATGAAGGGGGTGTGCAGGTGATGATAAAAGTGAAATATTAAAATGCCACATATTCAATTTATCAGCTAAGTCTTCCAACCCAGCATTTATGGGATATGATGCTGGTATGTAGACATCCATCTGAATGTATTCTTGGCCCATATTATTTGTCATTGTTGTGCTCAAATGTCTTAGTTGCTGTCTAATTCGGTGGCGGGGGGGGGGGGGAAGAGCCACTTATTGGTTATATCAAATTCCATCTGGCTTTCTTAACTTTATGCCACACTGTTTCTGTTCTGCAACTAAACCAAATTACTTGCACTGCCCATATATTCCAATCTTTTACAACCATGTTCTTTTTCATGGGTTGACATCGCATTTTCCTTTCTGTGGACTGGACAACAATGATTTATCTCTCAAGGCTTTATGCCTATTTGCTCTACGACACGAGTCCAGATCGGGTGGCCCACTGTTTCTTGAAATAGAGAATGTTAGGCGAATTTGAATCTAAATTTCTGTAAGACCATATTCTGTACAATGCATCCTACAGGCCAACTCTGACCCTACTACATGTTCTGTAAATAAAGTATTACTAGAAAATAGCCACAGCCATTCAGTTATGTATTATCCATGGCAACTTTTACAGTACAAAAGCAGAACTGAGTAGTTGTAACAGAGACCATATGGCCCACAAAGCCTATAATATTTACTATCTAGCTCTTCACAAAAAAAAAAAAAAAAAAAAAAAAAAAAAAAAAAAAAAAAAAAAAAAAGTTTGCCAATCCCTGCTTGAGGCAAAAATTGGCTGAAATCCAATAGCAAATATTTCCTTTATATAGAGGCAGTGTTTTCTAGCTTACCACAAGCCCTATCAGTATCTTCTGTGCTTCATTCTGAGTATAGCATTCATTTATATTCCCAGCATGACTCCTCTTGACATTTGACTACATGAGATCCATCTTAAAGATTTACTTGATGACTACAATCTGGGATGGGGATAGTTCTAAAATATTTGTTTAGTGCTTTTTTTATCATTTATGTTTCTCTGCAAATGTTTTCCACCTCTTCACCCATTATACACATACTTTCTTTTACATTGAGCATACATATAGTGGTTCCTATAAAATCCTTATCTGTTAATTATACAAGGCTGGATAATCTTAGGTTTAGTCTCTATTGATTGGTTTCTTTTGAAAAGTGGCTTATTTTCCTACTTCTTTTTTTTAATGTTTATTTAATTTTGAGAGAGAGGCGGGTGAGAGAGAGAGAGAGAGAGAGAGCGAGCAGGGGTGGGAGAGGGGCAGAGAGAGAGGGAGACATAGAATCTGAAGTAGGCTCTAGGCTCTGAGCTGTCAGCACAGAGCCTGATGCAGGGCTCAAACCCACGAACTGTGAGATCATGACCTGAGCTGAAGTTGGCCGCTTAACCAACTGAGCCACCCAGGTGCCCCTTTCCTATTTCTTTAGGTGTTTAGTAACTTGGGACTGCATCCTTGTCATTGTGAATGATATTTTGTGGAGGAATCTAAAATAGTATTTTTTACATGTTTTAGTAGGCAATTAATTTGGATGAGCTCAAACTGATAAATTTATCTTTTCTGCTGGAGGGGGGCACTTAAAAGTTTAGTTATTTTAAATTTACTTTATAAATAAATAAACTTAAAACAAAATTTTAAAGGGACATCTGGGTGGCTCAGTCCATTAACTGCCAGACTCTTGGTTTCAGCTGAGGTCATGATCTGATGGTTTGTGGGCTCCAGTCCCACATGGGGCTCCACGCTGACAGCACAGAGCCTGCTGGGGGTTCTCTTCCTCTCTCTCTGCCCCTCTGCTGCTCTCATGTGTGTACGCGTGCTCTCTCTCTCTCCAAAATAAATAAACTTAAAAAAATACTTTAGGGGTCATCCAGACATTTATCTTCAGTTTTCCAAATCCAACTTTTGGCCATCCAGCAAGTTGTAGACTTAGGCATGCTGTTGGTATTAAGGGTCATAAAAATCAAAACTCACTAAGTTCTATTCCCTTTTTTTCTGAAGTGCCCTCTCTCCTTCATTATATTTTGCTTTTATTTGCTCTCCCATGCCTTCACTGGGCTTACATTATTTGTTTTTTCCAGGGTTTACTGTCATTTGAAGAAAGATTGGCTTGGTTGGAGCCATTTGGATATTATCAGGAGTGAAACCACTGAATAATCAGTTGTTTGTTTTTTTTCCTCACTCTTTGGGAGGCCCTGTGTTAGAATTTTCTACGAACACTATCTTCTTTAATCCTCACATTCATAGCTGAGTTTTACTGTATCTGATTAAGTAACTGAAGATCAGAGAGAGAAAGACACTAGCCAAAGTTTCATAGAACATAATAAGATGCAGAAACAGAATTCAAACCCAGATCTGGTGGAGTTGTGTAATCATGCTGCTTTCTTTGTATCATCTGCCAGTCTATGGCTTAAAAGCTACTTCTGCCATTTCTGGGGTAATCGAAACTCCATCAATTAGGCGCTCTGTCCTGATGTTATGGTAAATTATTGAGAAACAACAACAAAACCAAAAATAATAAAAACAAAAACAAAGGTAAAACCAAGCTCCCTGATTTAATTCCCCTTTTTTATGACCTTATTGTATTGCATTTATGTTTTCCCTTCTTAATCTTCAGAGCATCCTTACTTGATAAGGCCGGCATAAAACATTCATATTTCCACTGCTGCTTACCCAAATCTAATCGCTAAGAGTATGAAATGCCTACCTTTATTCTTAGGCATTAAATGTTAAACCTTCCAAAATATGCTGAGAATGAGGCAGCCATAGGGATGCTGTCATTAATTTGTATTTTCCGTTAGCAAAGAGCTAAATGCATTTCCACTAGTTCCTTCAGGTGAGAACAGCCCAAGGTAGATTTTTCCCTATGCTTAATCTATGTCACGGTAACTTATGTACTGCTTGGCTACCAAACTTCCCCAGCTTTTCAATCTCTCATACAGATCTACGGCATTGTCCGCAGGGACAGGGATGTGACCCTACGTGGGCTAGTTATGTAATCTCAGGAATTTGGATCTAGAATAAAAACTCACAGGGGTTGGATACAGTAGAGGTGAGAAGTTGAAGAGGTAACTAGAATATAGAGATTCCTAGTGCTGTCCTAATAATTTATCGTCCTAAAAGTTGCTTTTATAGACATACTCTTGATTTCCTTAGTAACTTTCCTTTCTCTACATTAAGTTCCTCTTTAATCCTATAAGAAATTCCTGTTTGATTTGTTTGTTACTAGTAACCAAACACCACATGGAATGACCTACAGACAAAACATTCATATTTGAAAAGGGAGGCCAGTGTGAATTATTTGGATATAAAATAATGGGAGTTTAAAATTTTTTAAATTGTTTCAATTGTCTCAGTTTCCCAGGTCATGTTTTAAAGAGGAAAAGACTAGAAAAAGTAAAAGTGTTATTAGTTGCCACACTGAAAACATAAAAATAGAGAATGATTGATTAAATCTGAATTTCAGACAAATGACAAATGATATTTTAGGGGTGCCTGGGTGGCTCAGTCAGTTAAGCGTCCGACTTCAGCTCAGGTCACGATCTCACAGTCCGTGAGTTCGAGCCCCGCGTCGGGCTCTGGGCTGATGGCTCAGAGCCTGGAGCCTGCTTCCCATTCCGTGTCTCCCTCTCTCTCTGCCCCTCCCCCGTTCATGCTCTGTCTCTCTCTGTCTCAAAAATAAATAAACATTTAAAAATTTTTTAAAAATGATATTTTAGCATATCCCATGCATATACAAATAGTATACACTTATACTGAAAATACTCATTTTTGTTTTCTGAAATTCAGTTGTGACTACGTGCCCTTAATTTGACCTGGCAACCCTCCATTGTCCACTGTAGCACCATGGACTTTTCAAAACAACCTTCAACTTACTCAGGTGATATGCAGGGATCAATAATACCTATTGACACAGTCTTACTTCTCACAGAAACTCCACTGATAAATAAGAACTGTATCCATGAAAACTTCATGCAAGAAGATGTAAGAACACTGAGGAAACTCTGACTAGATGTCATCAAACCACTGTGCCCTATGTTTTTTCCTCCCTAAGAGTCAGGGGTGAAGTTTTCTTTATCCCTCTGCATAGCTTGATGCTGCAAATAACCCTTCTCATAGTGCCAATATTTTCAATTATGGCTTTGTTTTTGGAAAGGATGAAAAGAAAAGCTCTGGAAAGGGATTCTGTATAATTTTTATACATCACCTACCTGCCAGATGGGTAAGGGTGAATAAATAGGAAGAAAGACCTCAACTGATACAGTCAGGAGGGTTAAAATAAAAGAGGTAAAAGTAAAGAAAGGGCCAAAATACAAGTATAGGACAGAAATAAGAGAATAACTATGAAAGTTGATACTGAGATTTTAAGAGTATGATATACTGTAAGATTGGGATCAACTATTAATTTGAAGAGGAAGTTCAATAAAGTATTTACACATATGATGGGAGAGGAATAATAGTTTAGAGGAGCAATGGAAGATGGTACAACAATCATCATTCATTAGTTCTTTCATTATAGATGTATCTATGGTGAATTATGTTCCGTGCTAAAGCTTTGTGAGGTATCTTAAGGGACTGGGGCTATTAGTCTCAACCAACAATAAAGTGGTCTAATACTTTTTGACAATATTTTCCTAGGTTAAAGCCTCTTTTTTTCTAACATTATGTGAATAAGGATTATAAGTGAGGTGCATCCAATTGTCTCAGGGAAAGGAGGTTGCTAGCTCCTCAGAAGGAGGGAACTCAATTTGCAATAAAGTTATCTGTATCCTTCCTGCCAGAAGAAACTCCAACATAAGGGGAGATATATCACCGCTGCAACTTTTCTTCAAGCACAGGAGTGCAAGGGGGTGGATGAACATTCTTCTGGACTAAATTCAACATTATGGCTCCTGCAAAATTGACCATAAGTAAGACACATGGAAAGTACCCGAGGCTATAACATCAAGGAAGAATTTGCTGAGCAATGGCTGTAGATAGTGCTTATGCAACTGGCATCTGCTTTAAAAATTGGATAAAGATAAAAGCTACAGAAAATTGCAGAGTCTGAGGTTTATGATGGCGAGGAGTTGAATACATTGCCAACATCGGAGTCTCACTCCTAGGAGATTAAAAAGATCTGAGAAAGCAAAACCCACTTTGAAATCACAAATGGCTGAGACAATGGTAAGACACGAAAGCCAGTCAAACCAAGTTTCAGTTCTTACCTTAAGAAGTGGGGTGTAGAGAAATAAATCTGATATTTTTTGGCAGATGGAGCTGTCTTCTAGGACTTCAAGCATTCACCCACAAGTTGGATGCCTAAGAACAAATGATTTACTCTGGTCTTCAAACTCCTTATCTATAAAACAAAGATAAGACTAGAATTACCATACGGTTAGATGACATAATGAACAAAAAGTAGGTGACAGGTAAGTAGCTTCAGTAAATATTTGTCGTCTTCTTCAACCCATTCATGTTAAAGCTGTAATATAATTGTTTTATGTTTGTGTTAATTAACCAACGAATATACCCAACCTACAGATTGTGATTCAGTAATTTCTATAAAAGGCAATGAAATTTTAAATGCACTTCACCGTTTCATGGGACAATGTAATAACTTCTGGATGTCTGAAAAGTAGATCTTGAATAATTATCTGATTTAGATCACTTCCATGCTATCCTTACATGTGATTGACAGGTAAGCTAGAAACATCAGTCCTTTTTAGTTATACTCATTTTTCAGTGGAAACTGAATACTATTTGCTAAAGTCTGAAGCTGCCCATAAATTTGGTACTTTGGAACATTCTTTTTTTTTTTTTTTTCAACTTGGAAGCTTATATAATTCTTTTCTTAGAAACAAAGACTGTAAAAAGAACATATGATTAAGCTTACTGATATCACCCAGGATTTGAGGAATATTTGTTGTTTTCTGATCTTTTTAATTTTAAAGTTTTCTAAAGTTAAATTTGTTTGTAACTTCTTCTCTGACTCCTCACCAACTTAGTAGGTCAATAAATTGAAGTCAGAGAGTTGAACATGGATTCAAAATGAATAATACTCTAGCTAAGAATGTAAAAGGTCTTCTGGTCACTAGATAAAAGATGTCTTCCATTGTATTTCCTTTCCTCTCTGTAAACTCCGATGAAAATTCTCTGTATTTATTATTAGTTTTATTATTATTAGTTTTTATTATTATTTTAGTTTCTAGTGCACAGAATGATTTCAATGCAAAGATTGTGTCTATGCTAGATGTTCTGTCAAAGTCCTAAAAGTGGCCATAATCTTTCCCTTGTGTGTGTGTGTGTGTGTGTGTGTGTGTGTATGTGTGTTTGCGTGGATTGTACACTACTCAAGAATAATGTAGCTATTTTTTAAAGTAAAGTCATGTTTTCCTGTGTGTGTATTATCCCATGTAACTCTATTCCTTATAAAGAGTTGTGTTTGTAGGGTTGCAAAGTATCCTCAGGAAAATTTGTTTATAATCTTAAGAAGAGATCTGTAGCTACATATTCATTTTAGGAAAGTTAGTACCAACTAAAAGAGTTGCCACTAATATGCTTGTCATTTCTAAACTAGTTTGGAATATCCATCCAAGTGGATTTCAGTGTAAAGAATTCTGACAATCAGAAAATAGGTTGCTTAAGTGAATTAGCAATTATAATAAAGAGAAAATACTTGCTTTAGCATAAAATTCACTCTTTTATGGAGAATTCAGTTTAATAAATCATTTATATAAAATTTTAGTTCAAAAATAGAGTTCATAGGATTTTTAGTTTTTTTCTTTTTAATCTATATTATGAAGCAAGTAGGACATATGTTAGCATCTCCATGCAAGAGGAATTTGGGATTCAGATTAACTGAGTAATTTATCTAAAAGTACACCGGGCAAGGCTGTGGGAGGTTGTGGGAGGAAGAGTGTCAGAGATCAACCCTTCCACCTTTCCAGAGTTAGTTTTTTATTTTGTTTTGTTTTCTTTTCTTCCATTCCACTACTCTTTCTTATCCTTTGACATTGGAGTACAGTGAGAAAAAAAGGGGGAGGGGAGAAAGAATGTCTTCCTTTACAACACCACCAAAGACATAGTCAATGACTCAAGCAGCAATTACAGTACCCTTTGATACATAATTCAAAAAGAAATTTGTCATTGAAGTTAAGAAAAAGGGTAATTGACATGGCTGGAAGATCTTTTATGTCAGAGCAGAGGGACAATGTAATGGTAGGAGTTTGGACTTTAGCATTCTGACAGTATGGACATTTTCAATGAATTAAATAAAAAACAGAACTGGGATTCCTTTTGAGCTGAAATGTGTGAGAAAACTGAAGATGTGACAAGTCGCTTGCATGGAAGGATGAAACCCACAAGTTGCTTAGGGAGTGGAAAACCATACTGATGATAGGGCTCTTTCACAGAACCGACAGGAACCGAAAGTGTGACTGCAGGCATGACAAATTGTTTGTAACTTGACACAGGAAGTTGGGAACCAAAGTCGCATTTAGGGAAAAAAAAAAGCCCACAGAAGGAGGTTAGTCATGCAGGGGGGAGCATGTCTCTCCATAGATTGTGTGAGAAACTGGACACACGCGATCCCTGAATCACACAGATGCACGTTTCCATCCTAACTCAGTTGCTAGATGGATGAGACTGGACAAGTTTGAAGACTCCATCTCCAATGGAAATTTTAACAAGGTTTGAGATGGGGATTACATCAGACAAATTCCCATTGGCGTTCCCGTTGCGCTGATACTGTCGGCAGCCATGAACGGTGGTTGTTATTTTTTATCATGATCAACAACATCATCACCAACACCACCACCACAGGTATTATCAGCATCCTTATCTGGTACAGGCGGACTCTATGAGGTTGTTCCTCATTCTCCAAGATGGGAAGAAAAGTTTAATTCAGATACATAAGCATGAATATCAATTCACCTCTGCACCTTTTCATTAAAAGTTTGCTCTTTTCATTCAGTTGAAGTTGCATTTAATCCACAGTGTATTTTTAATAAAATGTGATCTCATCATTAGATTTTTTTTGTGAATGTGCATTGATCTGCACACTTGGGTGCTTAGAGAGTTGGCTGAAATCATGCTCACCTAATATAAAAGTTAGTTGTTTTCAGTTTCAATTTTATTTTGCTGTTCTTTATTTATCCCCCCCCGACATAATTATTATTACTATTACTATTGTTTTGAATGTGTTGTTAGCAGACAGATGTTAAAAATTCAAAATCTGCCTTCCTCAATTTCATTTCATTTAGGCTTACTTGTTCTTTTTTTTTTTTTTTCTAATTCCACCATGGGAACACCTTCACCCATTTATTGGGAACATAACATCATTTTGAATTTTAAAAATGTTTTCTTACCATCTGGCTGTTCTGTTGCTTGTGTTTTCTTTATGAATCTACTAGTCTATTGAATCACTATTAGGTAATTATTTTTAAATCTGTGCATATTTATACCTGTATTCAAATGGAGGTCTGACTTCTGTTGATGTGTGAGTGAGTAGGGTTTTCACTTAAGGCGAATGATTTTAATTTGCTTTCTGCCCCTTCCCCCACCACATTCACAACCATGCCCACCATCATCCTCTACAATATATTCTCTTCATTTCTTCAGTGGACCTATGGTCTTCTTCTCTTTTACATGCATCTCACCAGCGTCCTCTCCAGCCAGGAGGTTCCAATAAGTTTTCATTTTTATTTTGGTTAAAAAATGTTTATTCTCATTTACAGCATGTTTGCTGTAATAGTGATCAGTCACAGTTTCTATGAAAGGGAGCAAATAGAAGTATGCATTGTAAAATCCGCCTACCTAATTTCTGTCTTTGGGGACCATTAAATTGATTTAAAGAAGACCATGTTATAGATTTTCTTGACCACAGCACGAGTATAGGAATTTTATGGGGGGAATACAGCTTTCTTTCACATCATTTAAATATATCCTATCTCATTTAGTTTATAAAGACAATTCAAACATTTTTTATGACTGATGGCTTTTCTTTCCTGGGATATAAATATCATCTTTTTTCTCTTCAACATGTTGAACACGAGCACATTGCATTGCTTCTACTAGATAAAATGTTAGTTTTGTATAAACAAAAAAATATATATACATATATATATTCTTGAATTAGGTACTCTAATTTTAATCTCATGACATAGAGTCACAGGCATAGCACAATTAGGATCTTGTTCCCAGAAAAGTCTATAGGATAATGAGCTCACCCATTTAATTTCCTACAACATACCTAAAATAAACCATGAAGAAATGCTTAAGACGTGATGTTTTGGTTCTGTCACAGTTTCTGACTTAATTGTCCTAGAGCATAGTGTGGGTGTCAGAATTTTGAAAAAATTCCCCAGATGAGGTAAGGATAAAAACCACTTCCAAAAACCAAAACTACAGGAACGCAGAGAAAAAAATGAGACTGGTTGGAGCTTATGAGTTAGGAAAAGTTTTAGTGGAGAAGGGTTACTTGAACAGGAGATTGAAGGATGACTTTGATAAGAGGATAGACAGAAAAAGAATATGCTTCCATTGAACCCAAAAAAGTTAAAATCTTCTAGTTTGGGGATGGATTACTGTATTAATCTGACCAGGCTGCTATAACAAAATACCACAGATTGGGTGTCATAAGCTACACAATTTTCTTTTCTCAGAGTTCTAGAGGCTATAAGTTCATGATCAAGATGCTAGCCAATTTGTTCCAGATGAGGATTATCCCCTTGAGGTACAAATGGCTACCATCTGGCTTTGTGCTCACAGGTCCCCTTTTCCTTGGTGTGTGTGCAGTGAGAGAGAGAGAGAGAGAGAGAGAGAGAGAGAGAGAGAGAGAGAGAGTTTTCTGGTATCTGTTCTGATAAAGGCATTAATCTTATCAGATCAAGACCCACTCTTATAACTTCATTTAACCTTAATTATGTCCTTATTGGTCCCTTATCAAAACACACACTAGGGGGGCAGGACTTCAATATGTAAATTTTGAAAAATTTACAAAATTTACAAAAAAAAAGTGTGCTGACTTGTGCTAATTCCCTCCCTTCTCTTTTCTCATTCTTCTTATTTCTTTCATTTCCCAGAAATTTTTTCTTCCTTTCTCTCAGTTTCTGTGTTTTCTCCAAATGATCATTGAACACTTGTTCATCTACAGGCATTTGCTTTTTGTTTTGTTCCATTCCATTTTTTCCATCAGAAGTGTACTCTGTAATTACCATCCCTCTTTGCCCCTATCCTCCTATCTATCCCTCGCCCTGATAACCATCATTTTGTTCCTTGTAGTTAAGAATTTCCTTCTTGATTTGTCTCTTCTTTTTCTTTGTTCATTTTGTTTTATTTTTAAATTCCAGATATGAGTGAGATTATATGCTATTTGTCTTTCACTGACTGACTTACTTAACTTAGCATTATAATCTCCAGTTCTATGTTGTTGCAAATGGCAAGATTTGACTTTTTATGACTGAATGTTCAAATGTATATATTCAAATACACACACACTACTTCTTTGTCCATTCATCTATCTATAGACACTTGGGCTGCCTCTAGAGTTTGGCTATTGTAAATAATGGTGCAATAAAGATAGGGGTGCAGGTGTTCCTTTGAATTAGTGTTTTTGTATTTTTTCGGTAAATATCCAATACTGGGAACACTGAGTTGTAAGGTAATTCTATTTTTACCTTTTTGAGGAACCTCCATACTGCTTTCCACAGTGGCTGCACCAGTTTGCATTCCCACCAATGGTGCATGAGGGTTCCTTTTTCTCCACATCCTCACCAACAGCTGTTGTTTGTTGTGTTATTGATTTTAGCCATACTGAAAGGTGGAAAGTGATATCTCATTGAGGTTTTGAATTACATTACATTTCCCTGATGATGAGCAATGTTGAGGATCTTTTCATAAGTTTGTTGGCCATTTGTACGTCTTCTTTGGAGAAGTGTCTGTTCATGTCTTCTGCCCATTTTTAATTGAATTGTTTTTTCAGCATTTAGTTGTACCAAGATATAAGTGTTTTTTTCCCTAGGCTCTAGGAACACTGAGGTGAAAAGGTATGACTTTACCGTACTCAAGGTGTTTATATTGTAGTAGTGAAATACACCCAGGCACAATCTCTAAAGCACAGCCTCACCTGTGTCTCCTGGGAGCCTCTCTGAGCATCTCTTCCACAGAGCATAGAGACTTCTTTACTTCTTCCTTAATAGAATAATATAGTGGCTGTATCACATTTGAATTACAAAGCTTGTTCACCAAATACAAACTAGTTATGTTAGAGTAAAGATTCTGGTGCTCTATATGGGCAGGGACCCATATTAGAATCACCAGGCTCATTAATAATGAAGCCAAGACATGAATCTGGGTATTCTAGCATTCAGTGCAATGTGGTTTGACTACGCTGTGATTAAAATAAACATACGCACACAACTACCAGATATTTAAAGGTAAAAAAAGAAGGACAAAGAGAATGTTCACTGGTTAAGCAATTGTTAAGTTTGAGTGACCTGAAACAGAACACAGTATTAATTTGAGAAAAAAAATTCCATCACTCTTAAGTGTATTATCAGCTTTTATAAAAATCATTTCATGGTGGTGGTTAAATTTTTTTTTGTTTTTGTTTTTGTTCCATATCACATGAATAAAAGTTGAGACCATATAGTGGGATAGGGAAGCAGAATCATTTCAAGTTCCACTTTTATTCAGTTTCTTAAATCACTGAGAAGGTTAATCCTTATTAGGTCTGTGTGCTTAGGTAATTTGGGACAGCTTAACAATTCTAGTGATCAACAGTTAGGCTTTTCGATTTCTTTGATTAATGAGGTGACTCATCTCGTAACATGGATATTTGGGACAACAAAGTTCTCTCTGACCATTTGACTATCAAGTGACAAATACAGTCATTCTGGAACAAACTAAAAGTTAAATCTCCCAAATCCACGATTTCCTCTTCTACCTAAGTGTGTGTGTGTGTGTGTGTGTGTGTGTGTGTGTGTAGCACAATATAGCTTTTTTGACTGAATTACCCACATAATTGTCTCAAGTCTTCACATCATGAATGTGAAATATTACCTTGTAATTCTTACATTAACTTGTCTTATTGGTGAAATAATATTCTTATACTTCTTAAAGTGTAAGGTAGCTGTGTGGCATTAGCAGGTTAAATTAAAATGCAATCAAAAAATAATAATTCTCATTCTGACAGGTGCAGTGTAATAGAGATGGTGCTATATAACAACATTAAATTTTAAAGAAATTTTAAAAAAAGAAAGAAAGACTCGTACTTCTCTAGCAATCCTACCACATTAGTCTTTACCACATTGCTAAACATTGCTTTAGCTTTCCACTTTAATAGTGGCAAACGCTGAGGTCTGACATGAAATAGGCTATTTCATCTGAGATGGTTTAAGCTGGCCTAAGGAGTGACAGGAGAATATAGCAAGCAGTCAGCGCTAATGACAGCATACCATTTTTATAGACTAAAGGTCCAGCAATGAATTTCAATTATAGAGTGTCAGGATGCCCAAATGCAGGTACCTGATAACAAGTCAGAAGCTCACAGTTTCTGTAAGCCTTCTGTAGAATTTCAATAAAGCTCTTAGCCCTTAGCACAGCCTTTTTTATGCTTTTTTTCCCCTTTGCTAGAAGCCAAGAGATGTAATCTTTTCTGAGCAACTCCATCTATAGCACCCTTCAGCCATCGTGTTGCAATAGCTAAATGAAGCATGCCTTTCTAACATATGGACTTCCCCTGTGGCTCATCTTCCAATGTGTTTGGGAGTGACACAGAGAGTGGGCATAGATTTTCATCTGCAACGTTTAAATGGAGTTTTCCAAAAATGTATTATTAGCTCAGCAATAGTGGAGGCTCCATGATGACCTGATAAGGCCATATTCCTGCCAAATATTTGAACAGGTTGGAGGAAAAAAGTAATTGTAAGGGACCACACTACTCACTTGAGAAAGAACAAGTGAAGATTTATGCTCAAAAAGTAGTAAATATCACTGATTCTATTAAGTTTACTTCCTATATTACTTCAGGGAATTGTTAGGAAAGGCAGAATGAGAGCAATCAATGTATTCCATCTTTTTATTTTGAAATAAATGATAAATGGGTTGAGTTTGCCATCCATTTCAGTTAATATTTTTTATTATAACATGCCCAAAAGACAACTTTAGATTTTCCTCCCTGAACTCACTTTTCCTGGAGTGTTTCTTGACTTGGTTGTAGGCAGCTCCTTTCAGATGCTAATGAAAAGGAAGTGGATTCCTTCATGGCTCATTTTTTATTTCTCTTGGACCCCATAGACAACCCAGCAAAAAATTTTGCTTGCTCTATTTTCAACAAAATAACCAGAATCAAACAATTCTCCTCACCTTCGTTGTCACCACTCTGGTACCAACCAGTGTGTTTAGGATGCACGGGTTTCTACAGTAACCACCACCCAGGTCTCTCTGCTTCCACTCTTGTCTCATCTTAGTGCTGTGTCTTTCTTCAAGACAGCCAACCAAATGGTCCTTTAAACATTTACATATATATATATATATATATATATACATACACACACAACAACATAAGCTCCTCATTTACCTATCTTTATCCCAAAGTTTTGTGCCATTTTGCAGCAAGGTGATATGGAACTCAAGGAGAATACATACATACATATATGTATATACATATGTATATATGGATGTATATATATGTGTGTGTGTATAAATGAATGAAAGAGAGAGAGAGAGAAAGAGAGAGAGAGAGAGAGAGAGAGAGAGAGAGAATTTTAAGCAGGTTCCATGCTCAGTGCAGAACCAGCTGCAGGGCTTGTCCCATGATCCTGGAATCATGACCTGAACTGAAATCACTCACTATGGATTTCACATTTTCCTCTAGTATCTTCAATTTATTAATTATATTTATTATAAAATCACTCTCTGCAGGCATGCTACCAATACTGACCTCACTTTGGCTCTCCATTTTGTTCATGTTCACTTCATGACCTCTCCTGGGGCTACATGATCTGGCTCCCTTAGAGATTTATATGCATACCTTAGAAATGCCAACCAAGGCTGGGGTGGGGGATGCTTGCTTTGGTCTCCCATGACTCTGTTAGAGATAACACAGTCTATCTCCTTCCTGATGCACAGGTGGTACATCAAGATCCAATTAAAGGCTAGCTGTCAATTAGGTTCACTCAAACCCTTTGGGATGCATGCCAATCCTTTGATCTCACTACAGTGCCCTTCTGTACATCCTCTTGCTCTATAAAATCTGTGGACTACAGTCTGGACCTGGGAAAGAATAGCTGTATGGTGCCTGGATCAACACCCTCCTCATTGCCTCCATCAATAAGCCACCCTAAATAAAACCATAAACTGTATGCAGTGGACTACTTTGTCTTCTGGTCTCAAAGTGCCTTCTCAATTTGGGGGATACTTTAGCGTCTCCCCGCCATCTTCTTATTGTATCAACATATGGATCATCTGTATTCAATCATTTGATCCTTCATGTCTGTGTTATATGCTTTGTGACCTTTTCTCGAAAAACTCTAAAGGGTATCATCTACTCCAAAGAAGACTACATTTCTTTTCTGGCTGGAAGATAGAGTACCAGTTACTTATCTTGATATTACTGGAAGCAGGTGTGTTTTTATTCAGGATGGTGGTCGTCAGTTTTTTCTTCACTCCTAGGGTTGTTTGGATCTACCACGTCTTTTTCACATTTTGAGGGCTTGAACTCTCATCTTTAACTTCTCAGAAACATAGGACTGCTGAAACCTTCCAAATGCTGTTTTATTCTGGGTTTCTCGGCCTTGCCTTGTGCTGGAGCAACTTTGGAATCGGCCAGTTCCTCAAGGGACTATTAGACAATTTTTGGTTTACTTCTTTCCAGTCAAGAATTCTCCACCCAAGAATTTGGACACTTTAATCCGAGTTCATTTGTCAACTCAGGACTTTATTCTCTGTTCTCCTTGAGTTCCATTTCACCATGCTGTGAATTGGCACAAACTTTAGGAGAAAGATGGGTAACTGTGGAATTTATATTGTCGTAGCTTTTTTTCTCAAGAATTTCAGCTCCTCATGTCCTGCCTCGATTAGTTATTCTCTAACATGTTCAGGCAGGTTTATTTGAAAATTGAATTGTGTCCAGACTGTGTTAATTCCAATGGCAAGGTTAGTAGAATTCAGGTTACTCCTCCATGGCAAGCCCTGGACATTCAGTTCTTCCTGTTTTTATTCTCCTACATACTAATATTCTTTGTCTCTTTATTTCAGTAGTGTTTACTGTCCATACCTCCTCTGTTCTTCTTTCATCCCTATTTAGAAACCATACATATCCAAGAAGTTAGCGATCAAATCTGTTTTACAGACTCTCACTGTTTTTATTGGTTATACCTTTCTACCTTATTACTTCTAGGTTCAGACCTCTCCATTGCATTAACAATTCACATCCTATAACACTGTCAATTTATGATGAATTATAAGGGCATTGACAACAAACGTGTGAACTTTTCTCTAAATTTAATTTAAAAAATAATAAAAAAAGAAGAAGAACAACAAAACCTGTTCTCAGTATATCTCATCTACTGATCTGTCCTCCTTACTTGAGGCCTTTAACATGCCAGGAGGAAAATAGGAAGTGTTAGAGAGCTATAATATATAGATCAGGGAGGTTTAAAATATCCACAGGCATGAATATTCTGACCTAGTATATCTGAACCTAACTCTGTGTAAATAGCTTCCCTGTTAAACTCATTTCAATAATGTTACTTTATTTTCCGATGAGCAAGTTCCAACACAACACAAACAAAACAAAGCCAAACCTGATCTTTTCATCTCAAAGTTGTCCTTTTTTTTTGTATTTGAAAAATACCTTTTTATAGGATTCTGTCTGCTACCTTATCTTTTTTTCAATGTTATCTCTGTAGATTGTAACATCTAACCCCTACTGGATGTCCAATTGCAAATTTCAACAATGAACCTTGCATTATGTAATCAATTTGCATGCATTGCTAAGTTCATCAGAATATTAATGTTTTGAATATCACATTTTATTCACATTTCTTCAGGGCCCCAGGTTCCTACTGGCAAATTATAAATATGATCACTAATGGTTTCAGAAGCTATTTATCTGCCATTTTTCTTATATTTGGCTTTTAAAAACTCAAAGTCCTATTATGTGTTGAAATGAATCATCTATTCTCAGTGTAAATTTCTGGTATAAGTATTTTCCTCTTCTTCCCAAATTATTATATAGCTCTTCCTCTTTGACACTTATGTAGAATTTGCATTGATAATGAGTTCTAATGAGAATTTAATTGATGATAGTTTTTGTGAACTACAGTGCATGTAAAAATAAATAAGTACAAAAAATGAATAACTTAAAACCTTAACATTCCAAAGCACTTGAAAATATTGCTATGGAACTTGTTATTTAATTTTGGGGATGGCCAAATGCAAATGGTGACCATTATATGCAACTCTGACCTAGTGCAGAAATGAAATAATCATCTGGGAATATTGTACCCAAAGTAATTATTAACTAGTTGCTCTTACCTTTTCTCCAGTTTCTGCCTGACTTGGTTATTCATATTTTCCTTTGCAATTTGCCTTGCTTTATATCCCCTAGAAACTGGTATTTTGTTCTTTCATTTCCATAATTTCAATCTAGCTTGCACATTCCCCAAAATGCATGCTTGTAAATTGTGTGCACATATCTGCTTGCAACCTTTCAGTGTTTTTACTCTTAAATAATTTCAAAGGGACCACAGGTAACTCTTTTTTTTTCCACCTTGGTCATTTTAAATGTTCTCAGGTAAAGTGGTCCTTAGGCCTTAAACATTTTCACTGAATAGACTTAGGTATATAGGACATTTGAATGTTTGTCTCTAATGTCAAATAATTCATGTTTGTCATTTTAGATGGCTATATTTCATTTTAAAGAACCATAGCAGGCTTGGATAAAATATCGTACTCTTAAACGATCTAATATTTCTCTCAGAAATTTGACAAATAAATTGACAGATACAATTGGCTAGGCTGGTATTGCCTAGATCTTTGATTTCAGAATTTGATTTTTTTGTCCAAGACCTGGCAAAAATATTGTGTAACAGGATGTGTTCTCCTAGATAGTGTAAACATATTTCTATGTAGATGAGCCAATATATAAGCTTCCTTATTAATGGGGAATTTCTGTGAACATGTTTATCTCAAAAAAAGTGGGATTTAACCAGAGGAAACCCTGCTATCTGCTGCAAAGAAAAATTGGAAGATTTGCAGGAAATTTAATATTTCATTCAAATGAAGGTTTTCTAGTCTGTGGTAATTGGTCGAAAACTAAAATATCTTAACTATACCCTCTGACTAAAATTCTATAATTAAAATTAGAGCAATTACTCCATGGTGTTCCAATCATGATATACCATTCATGATCATGTCAAGGAGAACAATATCGATTTTTTTTCCTTTTCATACTTCTGGATTAAGAAGCAGTCAATCTGGTTTCAAATCCCTGTAAAACACACACACACACACACACACACACACACACACACACACACGTTATAGGGCACACTTGCGCACAAATACATTCACTGCCAAGCCTCTTTTAAAAAATAAAGCTAAAAACTTAAAATGGAGTAGCCTTCAACAATGGGTAAATGGATGGATAAATTTTGTTTTTTGACATTGTGAAATATTATTAAATAGTAAGGAAATAAAAATATGTTATAAAATCTTCCTCACACAAAATTGATATGAAATTGCAAGGTTGAAAATATGTCCATATGTATATTTTTAGTACTATCCTTTTGTCTTCTCCTTTCTGGATTCAGATGACCTGGAGCAGGGGAGGGAGGTAGCCTTATTCACTGCTAGGACAGTGTAAATACCCTGACTCTCCACCAGGCCTCCTCTGATGCCATCCCAATGGGGAGAGAGGGGTGCCTCATTACTGCCAAGGTGGAAGTGGAGTCTAGGCTTCCCTACGTTGTCTCCACTGCCAACATGGCAGTGAAGGTGTCATTACTGCTAGACAAAGATGAAAACACTGGCAATATTCTCAGCTTTCTCTGTCATCATCCCAGAGAAGGGTTGGGACAATTCCATTCATTTGAGGAAAGTGGAAGTAAGTCTAGGTTTTCCCCTTTGCTGGTGGGGTAGAGGTAGAGACACAGTGTGTGTGTGTGTGTGTGTGTGTGTGTGTGTGTGCGTGTGTGTGTGTGTGTGTGTGTCTATAGTACAGTAGTATCTAAAAGCTTTCTGTCTTGCTAAGGTTGCGTCCCTTTCTTGGTCCACTGTCTGGAAGGAATAGGCTTTTGTTGAGCCTACCCACTTTCTTTTCCTTTCCCTCTCCTTTCTTTCTTTCTCTTTCTTTCCTTCCTTCCTTCTTTCCTTCCATCTTTGCTTTCTTCCTTTCTTCCTTCCTTCCTTCCCTCCCTCCCTCTTTTCTTTCTTTCTTTCTTTCTCTTCCTGTGTCTTTGTGTGTCTGTGCATTTCCAAGTTACTGGTATCTTTAGTTCCACACTGCAGATGCATAATGCAAAAATAAAACCCAGGAAGTCATCAGCATGTCATTACTCTAGTCCTAAAATCCCTCACCTGTGTGCCTTCCTCTTTCTCCCTTTCAGAATCTTTTTACTGTGTGTTTTACATATAATACTGAAGGGTTCTGGTTACACCTCCTGGGAGGAATAGGGAAAAGTACATCTCCATCTTCCTAGAGTCAGAGGTGAAGTATTTTGTCTTTCCATTTGGAATACCCAGATATCAAGCTACCTGACATTCCCACACTGTATGGTAACACTCATCTGATTACTCTTGCCCTTGCAAAGTCTCTGTCCATAGCAGCCACTCTTAAATGGAAGAGGACCTATTTTTTTTATTGTTTTTTTAATTTTTTAAGGTTTATTATTTAGAGGCAGAGAGAGACAGCATGAGCATGGAAGGTGCAGAGAGAGGAGGAAACATAGAACTTGAAGCAGGCTCCAGGCTCTGAGCTGTCAGCACAGAACCGGACAGGGGGTTGGAACCCACTAACTGTGAGATCACGACCTGAGCCAGAGTCAGATGCTTAACCAACTGAACCAGACAGGCACCCGAAGACCTATTTTTTTAAAAGTTTATTTATTTATTATTATTTTTTTAATGTTTATTTATTGTTGAGAGAGAATGAGTGGGGGAGGGGCAGAGAGAGAGGGGGACAGAGGATCTGAAGAGGGCTCTGCGCTGACAGCAATGAGTCTGATCTGGGGCTCAAACCCACCAACCATGAGATCATGACAGAGCTGCAGTCCGATGCTCAACCAATTGAGCCATCCAGATGCCCCTTTTTATTATTTTTGAGAGAGTAAGACAGTATGAGTCAGGGAGGGAGAGATAAAATGGGACAGGCTCCATGCTACCTTGAAGCCCAATGCGGGGCTCTATCTCATGACTGTGAGATCATGACCTGAGCTGATGGCAAGAGTCAGAGGCTAACCAGACCAAATCACCCAGATGCCCTGTGCAACTATTTTTAAACTAATTTTAAAAACAGACATATTTAACAATATTTGATAGAAAGAGTTTGTGGCTACATACCTATTTGCCTTTTGCGTTTTGGTTGTTTGTTTATAAAAGATACTCAAACACATCCAGACATATTTCTTCATGATTTAGTTCTCAGAATTGCAAACCTGAATCACTTTGTTACTTTCTAAATTGCAAAAGTTTGGTATTACCTAAAACATTTTTTGTTTAAAATAATGTCAAGTATTAATAGGATTTCTAAGTTTTTATAACTTTACAGAAGCATATTTTATGCCTAAATTTAAAGACCTGATTTAATAAAGTTACTTTACTGATTTCCAAAATCAGCCAGCTAAGGCATTTAAATGGGAGATATCAACTATTACATATGAGTCTTGTTAGTCAAACTAACACAATTCAATAACTTCACAATTTCTATTGTACCATCAATTATCTATTAATTTCTAAATGAGATGATGAGATAGCATGGACTGTTGGTTACAAGAAAGATAATGAGAGTTCCTGAGAGAGGAAATATTCTCCTGAATTACATTATCAAAATATTAGATCATTTAAGAGAAATATTAGAAAATTTACTGTTTTTCCCGATTAAGCAATAAGATATTTTATGAACTTAAAACTATTTTGAGGCACTGCAAGCTTCAAATTGACTCTTGCAAGATGATTCTGAAAACATTCATTCAACCTTCTCAAACAGTAACTGAGAAAATTTGAGGTGGGGGAGAAGCCAACAAACTCTAGAATATAATATTACATGCAAAAGTTGCGAGCAGCCCATTCTAAATGTGAGGTGATTTTCTACTCACTGGCAAGACAATGCAGATTTAGCAAAAAGAAAATTATCAACAGTGAAGACCTTTTCCCTACATTGTGTTAGATTTTTCAATATTCAATCAATGTTAGGAGAGAAAGTGCCTTTAGTGAGGCTGGCAGTTACTCCTGCTTAAAGACTATGCAAGCCTCACAAAAGACATTATAGGATGAAGTGGATACAGATAATGCTTTAAATCTTTATCTGTTTGGTTCTCTATAACTTGAGCTCTACAAGTCCAGGGGCAGCCAGAAAGGGGAAGACTGCAGTTTTCTCCTCCACCTCACCCCCCTGCAAGCAAACAGGATAACGGGAATCTGCATCCAGGGTCCATTGGTAAAAAATTATTCATCTAGATGTATCTCTTCTCCTTCAACCAAGTATACAAAAGCACACCCAACACCCACCCACCCCCCCGAAAAAAATCCTTGAAAATAAGGGAAAAGGAAATTGGTATCAGAAGACCAATGTACTTCTGTAACTGACATTCTGGGACCCAACGTACAATTGAGGGATGGGTCATTTTTAGGAGGCTACAAAATGAGGAGGAATTCATGAAATTCCATACACCATCATAAGGAAATGATGGCTCAGAGAAAAAGACAACATGATCTTCTAGATTAGATGAAATAATAATTGATTGATTGACTGATTAATCTCCTAGATTGGATGAAATGCCTGAGCATTTCATGCCTGAGCGATGTCTGCTTACCTTCAACTGGTCGATGCATTCATGTGACAGAAGTGAACAAATGAGCACAGCATCAGAAACGGAAGTGAGGAATATCAGAGGTCACTAGAATGATCTTCTAGTCACCAAATTACTAGACGGGGCTTTACGGACAGCAGTGGGTCCAGGGAGAAAAGTGGTTAAGAGAATTGTATCACTTCCACTATGTAGCTGAACCTCAAGATTTAAAGTTCTAATGAGAAGGAAGGAAGCCGTGGCCCAACTTGCTCGATTTCCTTTCCATGACCAACAACCCCATTTTATACACATATCCTGGTTGCTTTATGAAATGTGAAAGACACAGTGGGCTGAGTCTGAGACAGGAATTCGTGGGAATGGTGCATTTTGGGAGTTGTAGTTCTGAGCATCGTCTAGGCAAGGAAGATCCCAAGTGGATTCGCACTGTCCCTCATGCACGGTAATTGGATCACACAAACGTGAGACAAGATGTTTCTCTGATCCAGGAAAGCTGTATTTTAAGCCTGACAACCAGCTACCCAGAAAACAGACTAAGTTTTGCGCATATAAAGATGGAAGAAGATTATACCAGACACCAAGTGTGACGTGAGAGAAAGCCAGGCCACTCTACACACACAGAACTGCTTACAGGCTTCAGAAGGATAGGATAGGCAACTACTTAATTAAAAATGAGTAACAAGGTATGAGAGGGCCAGAGGAGGCAGGATAGCATAAGACTTATGACAAGCTTCTACAACAGAAATGAGTCTTTGAATTCAGAAAAGGCACACTTTTGAAGAAAATGTACTAAACAAACAGGAAAAATTGTGGAAAGTAAATTATTACCAATGAGAATAAAAATAGTATTTTAACATTGAAATATTAGTGCAAATTGGAGCCCACTGGAGCATAAACACCTTGACTTTATCTGAAAACAGCACTGAAACCAATTAAATATAAATTACCACTAAATAATTTATTTTCAGTGAAAGTCCGTATTAAACCAATTCACAAGAAAACCATTTTATTAAGATTCAGCCATATGAAATTGGACCCATGGAGTATGAAAATTCACATGATGATATTCATTCAACACATACATATTGATTATTTTATTCTAGGTCAGACAGTGGTAGACACTGATTAATCAACAATAGACAGGATACAATACCTATGAGAGGTAGAGTGACATAGGTCTAAAACCTAGGAGGCAGAAGCCTAAGTTTACATTCTGGTTTTGCCATTTCCTCTGCCATTGTGACTAAGGATAAATTATTCATCATCTTTGTTAATTTAGTTATTAGCTCCTCATTTAAATATGTGAAGTAATTTAGTTTTAGTTCTTCATTTGTAAGATAAGGGTAATTTTACTTACATTATCTGTGTATATCTGTATATGGTTATCCACATATATGATTTTCTATATTACATGATTACACATATTATACTTAATTAGCCATATGTGTGTATATGATTGTAAAATCATATATAAAAGAGACAATTATATATTTAACATACACATATATATATATATATACTATATAGTATATATAATATATACTACATAATATATACTATATACATATAGTATATATATATATATATATATATATATATATATAGTCTTGGGGTTATAATATATATATATTTTTCCAGATGTATGTGTATAGATGTATACATATGTGTTTGTGTTTGGCATATATATACATGAGAGAGAGTTTAGACTTGTATTTAGCATGTTGCAAGTACATGGGGATATGTGGGAATCATTATCATTTAAGATTATACTAGCTTATAGAATGAATAGGATGTATAAATACACATTTTAATATAAGGACTTTGAATTTTTATAGACAGACTTGTACAGACTTGTGGGGGAGAGTCAGAGAGCATGACTTTGTTGAGGGTAGTATGAGATGGTTTCCTAGGGTTGGAAATAACTTGACTCAATAATGATTCTTAAGTTTTCCTAAATGGCAAAGAGGAATAAGAACATTATTAAATAAATACTGGGTATGAGATATTAGGAAAGGGTGCTGAGCTCGGTAGGACTCATAACAAGACATCCAGGAGAGAGGCATTTGGGTGGTTTGGTTGGTTGTGTGTCCACCTCTTGATTTTGGTTCAGGTCATGACCTCACGGTTCATGAGTTTGAGCCCCATGTCTGGCTCTGAGCTGACAGTGTGGAGCCTGATTGGGATTCTCTCTCTCCCTCTCTCTGCCCCTCCACCACTCGTGCTCTCTCTCTCCCTCTAAATAAATATACATGGAAAATAAATGACATCCAGGAGAGAAAAATGGGACTTGATTCTACAATATATATTAGTAGCAAATAGTAGATGGTATTATATTCCTTTGGAAGTAATTTGAGATATTTTATTTTATTCTGCAGTGATTAGAGTATTTAATCAGTTATGTACCAGTTCTTACTGGTTTATCCTTTGCCAATTGATTTGACAATGTCTTACATGGAAACAAATTCATGTCAAGCTTTAAAAGAAGCTTAACATTTCTACTTACTTAGATAAATAAACTTAGGTTTATTTATTCTGAGAGAGAGAGAGAGAGAGAGAGAGAGAGAGCGCGCACACATGTGCAAGGGAAGGGTAGAAAGAAGGATACAGAATCCCAAAGAGGTTCTACATCATCAGCACAGAGCTGGATGTGGGACTCTGACTCATGAACTGTGAGATCATGACCTGAGCCGAGATTAAGAGTCCAATACTCAACTGACTGAGCAACCCAGGCACCCCAACTTTTCTCCTGATTCCTAAAACTGCATAGAACCATAGAAGTTTATATCTAGAAAGATTTTCAGAGACAAAGTACACCCATAGACTCTTAGACCATGGCTTCCTCAATACTGGAGAACACATTTCAGTCGAATTTTTATTTTCAGTATATAAAACAATGTAACATTCACTTATGAAGTATATGTTGAATGGGTAAAAAGTTTTAAGCACTAGTTGTTTGAAAGCCCTACCTAACATTTTACATGAATTATCTCAATAATTGATGAGAGACAGAGATGCTAAAGCAAATACAGATCGTGTCCAACTTACTATAGCTCAACTTCTGATGACTGAAGTTATTATGGTGTGAAAGTGATATGTATTCAGTAGAAACTATATTTCTAGTATTGAATTTTAGTCTTTTCCTGGGATAGCAATATGCTATACTATACCCTCTGGCGATTCTGGGCAGGTCTCAGTCATCCACATGCTCATGAGGGTAAACGGCCAATTCATAACCATTCTGTATCCATACAACCATCCTGTTTTTCATTTTCAGTATAGTATTTAATACATGAGATGTTCAACACTTTATTATAAAGTAGGCTTTGTGTTAGATTATTTTACCCAACTGTAGGCTAATGTAAACGTTCTGAGCAAGTTTAAGTCAAGCTAGGCTAAGCTATGATGTATGGTAGGTTAGGTATATTCAATCCATTTTCAATTCACACGTTTTTCAACTTACAAATGGGGTTATCGGGACATAAGTGATTTAGCAATCTTCTTCAGAGAGGGTATGCTTTTATATGCAAGCATAGTGATTAAATGACAAATGGGGAATCTAGGACTCTCAAGGAAGAAGCAGTCAAATAAAAAATATCTATAGCATGAAGGGCTAGGTTGGGCTCGGACACAAATTGGTTACTACTCAGTAGAAGACCTTTGTCATCTTCTCCAGTTTCAATCCTCAATACAGACTTCGGCAATTTTTTCTATTAGTAGTGGATAATCATCTTTAATCACTGTTTAAAGTTAGTGCCAGATCTTCTAGACTCCAATGCTGTTTGGGGGTGTGCTCTTTTCTTTGGAAAGTCATTGGCAGCAAGAAATGTCCACTTCTGCTTCTGGCAGCTGAGACAGACATCATGATAAATGGGAGGTGCTGAAGGACTGTGCTTAGATCACAGGAGAAATGAATTGGGGGGTACGTTAGGACTCACTAACCTGTATTCATTTCCCAGGCTGACAAAATGTTCTTAGAATCAACATTTTTCTTCTGTCATCCATTCTTCCTCACTTGCTCTTACTCTTGCTTGAATTTATCAGACATTTATACATCCCTGCCAAATAGCCAGAGTTGTGTTACATATGGGGAGTGATGATAAGTATACTCTCTATAATGGACTGGGTGGACATAGGAATAAGAATCAATTTCTCTGTAACTATGTAATAAATTCAGCAACATTGGCTTTTACCTTATTACCTTAAGAATCTGTTAACTTCTCTCAACAGAATATAGCCCAATCTTCTCTTTGAGGTTTGCTATCATATACTCCACTCTATTTATCCTTTGAAATCTCTGTATTTTGCTAATCATCAGTATGATTCTTCTTCAGTATTCTAAAAAAAAATAGTGGTTTTTTTCTGTGACCATCAGGTAAAGGATTTGGAGTTTTAGAATAGTATTCCATTCCTCCTGAATTTTAATGTCCCCAGTTCATGTTTTTACTATTCTCTGGTGAGCAAGGTTATCCAGAGCTAATGGATTGTAATACATTAAATCAATATGTGGTTAAGATGTGAGATGGAATAGAGAACGTAGAATATGGAGAATCAGGATAATTTATTTCCATGTGTGTCCTTGGACAGGTTGGAAAATTTCCCTACATGTCTGTTTCTTCATCTGTAAAATGAGAGTTACCAATGCTTTCCCTGTTTGTCCCATGGATATCAATTAAGAAAAGCTTGTGAGAGCATGATGCCACATTGCAACCCCATTGTCAAACATGGAATCTGTCACCACATTTATGCTTTAAAAATTATGTTGAATAAATGAGTGAAGAGATACTTTGAAAAGTATAAAATACTGTACAGTACACACATAACAGATTTGGAGCTTGTGTTTTCAGAGGCATTCAGAAAAACTGCAAAAATGGCCTCTCATGCCCTCCTTTTCAGGCCGGTAAGTGGATATTAAATCAGTTCAAGGGTAAGAATGCTATTATGCAATGACGATTGAAGCTCTGGGATCTGATATTCATGCATGGAGGTTCCCACACTAGCCAGGGGCATGGCACCTTCATGCATCAAAATAATAGAACAATGCTGACAATAATGAAGATGAATGGCATGGTTGTAGGCATTGATAGACTTGTATTTTCAACCATGAAATGTAGGTGATCCAAAGTGTGAGCCGATGCCTTTTGAAAATTGTTCAATAATTAGACATCTAATTATATAGGAAACAACTGTATACACTTATTCAGGTATTGTACATGTTTTAAAATGTTTTCCAGATTAATTGAAGGTAGTACTCACAATCACCTCCTGTAGGAGCAATAATTAACTGAGCAAGAAAAACTTTGAAGTTCACATTTTATTTCTGATTTGCTTTTTTGGGGGCTCTGTGAAAATTAAATTTGTTCATAAGCACACTGCAACAACCAATTTGTTATCATCATCAAATACTTGAAGCTCACGACTCACCACCAAAAAGCTACCATCACAATGTCGGTATATGTTTCCAGTTTTCTTTCCTTTCAATATGTGTCGAGGTGGGGGGAGGATAAAAAACAGGGAGGGACTGTATTTCAAGTACTCTTTTCACAAATTGTATATTCACTTAAGAATATAACTTGCACGTTTTCCTATGTCATTATATTGTTCTGATAAAAATTTCAATGTTCCCACACTATATCATTACATGTATACACATGCATTTTCATAGTTAAGTTATTTGCACATTTTTACAAATATGCACAACTGTGGTGAACATTCCAATGACTCTAAGACTGAATTTATTAAGGTACATAAGTCAAGTGAGCAATTTACCATGATTTCTTTCTTTTTGTTTTAATATTTATTTTTGAGAGAGAGACAGAGACAGAGACAGAAAGCAGAGGAATGGCAGAGAGAGAAGAGACACAATCCGAAGCAGGCTCCAGGCTCTGAGCTATCAGCACAGAGCCCAATGTGGGGCTTGAACCCACAAACTGTGACATCATGAACTGAACAGAAGATCATGGCTTAACCAAGTGCACCACCTAGGGAGCCCACCATGATTTCCAATAGGAAACGGATTGGAGATTAATCAGATGGAAGAAGGTAAGCAAAATGCATTACCTGGAAAACAGTATGTTGGTTCTTCAAAAAAAAAAAAAAACAAAAATAGGGGTGCCTGGGTGGCTCGGTCGGTTAAGTGTCCGACTTCGGCTCAGGTCATGATCTCACGGTCCGTGAGTTCGAGCCCTGCATTGGGCTCTGTGCTGACCGCTCAGAGCCAGGAACCTGTTTCAGATTCTGTGTCTCCCTCTCTCTCTGACCCTCCCCGGTTCATGCTCTGTCTCTCTCTGTCTCAAAAATAAATAAACGTTAAAAAAAATTTAAAAAAAAGAAACAAGAACAGACCTACCCTACGACCCAGCAAATGCACGACTAGGTATTTATTCAAGGGATACAAGTGTGCTGTTTTGAAGTGGCACATGCACCCCAATAGTAGCACTATCAACAATAGCCAAAGTATGGAAACAGCCCAAGTGTCCATCCATGGATGAATGGATAAAGAAGATGTGGTATATATATTTATAATGGGGTATTACTCGGCAATCAAAAAGAATGAAATATTGCTATTTGCAACTATGTGGATAGAACTAGAGGGTATTATGCTAGGTGAAATTTGTCAAAGAAAGACAAATATCATATGACTTGACTCATATGAGGAATTGAAAATACAAAAACAGATGAACATAAGAGAAGGGAAGCAAAAATAATATAAAAACAAGGAGGGGGATAAAACATAAGAGACTCTTAAATACAAAGAACAAACTGAGGGTTGCTGGCGGGGTTGTGGGTGGGAGGATGGGCTAAATGTGTAAGGGGCATTAAGGAAGACACTTGTCAGGACATGCACTGGCTGTTATATATAGGGGATGAATCATTGGAATCTACTCCTAGAATCATTATTGCGCTATATGCTAACTAACTTGGATATAAGTTAAAAAAAATTATTAAAAAAAATGTACTGCTCCCTTGATTTCCCTAGAACATCCTACAAATCTCTCAGATCTGTTCACTTTTTTCCATGATCACACACTTTTTCACCACCAATGCTAAGTTACAAATTTTTAGTGCCTAGCCTACCTTATGAACTCCAAACTGACTTTCTTCCAACCATCTTCTGGAACCCTTCTCCACACAATAGCCAAAAGTATCTTAAAAACACAATTAAAAAAAAATGCAGTGAAGTTATCCCCTTGATTAAAAGTCTTTATCTGCTGCCTATGAAATACTTTCAGGATAACTCCTCATCATAGCCTACAAGGAAGGCTCTGTGAGATTTCGTCCTGCTCATCTACCTCTCTGGCCTCCCCACACACCTTTTCAATACTGCTGCTTCAGCTTCAACCATTTCAGCCTTATTTCAGTTCTCTTTTTATTTCTTTTCCTAACAAACTAATCCCTGTTTCCAGGTCTTTACACTTGCATGACGTCTGCCTCATTTTCCTCCAGTTCCCCTGTTTGTCTACTTACTTCTTACTTATCTTTAAGAAGCCACTTCAAAACTCTCTTCCAGTGGAAGTCCTCCCTAATCTTCAGTCCAAATTATGTTGGTCATATATTCATATTCATACCTCACTATATATTTCCACTTGTGGAACTTCTCCTTTGGAACTTTGTATTATTATTGTGTGCACATTATTATTTGAATACAAACTGTCTTCCCAGTGAGATTGTAAACTCTATGACACTCATTAGCTCATCAGTCTGAAGATATATTATGGTATCAACAATGAAAAACATGGCACACTAATGGGATTATTTTATTTCAACACTATTTGCTACCAGCGGAAGAGACAGGTAAATATAAATTTCCCTTATTTCTAAAACACACATTTCTACTGAAAAAGCTATCAATTCATTGGCTTTGCCATCATTTCAATAAAGGACAGAAGGGATACAAAATATTTACATTTAAAATGTTGAAAAATGAAACAAAGTGGTCTTAAATTAGGTGTGGGGGGGTGCTGATTTCCGTGAATAAAGCACTCAGCATGAAATAAAAAGTTGTAATTGTAGATTTACCACCCATACATCATGTGATTTGGGGCAAACTGCAATCTGTTTTAGAAGATTTACCCTAGGGGTGCCTGGGTGTCTCAGTCGGTTAAGCACCCGACTTTGGCTCAGGTCATGATTTCACAGCTTGTGAGTTCAAGCCACACGTCAGGCTCTGTGCTGACAGCTCAGAGCCTAGAGCCTGCTTTGGATTCTGTGTCTCCCTCTCTCTCTGTCCCTCCCCCACTCACACTGTCTCTCTCTCTCTCCTTCAAAAATAAACAAACATTAAAAATATTAATAAAAAGGGTATTTACCCTGGGTGGGGAGAAGGAAAAAAGGACACTAACATTTGTTGATAACCTCCCACGTGTGTCAAATTCTACAAAGTGCTCTACATTTGTTAGACAATTTTATTTGAAATTTATCTTTGTCACACCATCAATGGTAACATTCTCATTTCTTTACATGTAAGAATCTATAACTTGGTGATGTTGACTGCTATTTCCAAATTAAGGAGTATAAGTGATAAAACTAGTTTAAAATTATGTGTATTTGACCTCAAAGTAGATGTTTCTTTTAATCATAAACTTTGCATCCCCTAGTTGCAAATAATAGCATCTTTCTCATAGGGCTGTTCTGAGATCTGAATGTGATTATATATGTGACCACAACAGTGCTTGGCTATTAGTAGATAATTAGTCCATATCCAATGAGTAAAAATAAATGCATATTCGATGGAATAATGTGTATGTAATAAACACAAATTGCCACAGCACACTCTTCTCACATCTAGGCTTTATTCATCACATAGACCTTCTGCAAAGATAGATCGGTTTCTTCCCCCGTAATGTTCATAAAAACTAATTTACATCTTCTTATAAGAACACTTGGCTAGAAGTCTGAATCACTGAATACATATAGGGTGATTTTGAGAAAAAACTTGTATATCTAAGACATTGTTTCACACAACTAGTAATTAAGATCTACTAGCTCTTGAGAGGCAGTAACCCTGAAACACATTTTTGGCTCTGTGTATCACAAAAGCAACATTTTATGATTGTTCATAAAAACATGCATGAGCTTAGAAGTTCCAGTTATTAAATGAATAAATAATGTGGCAAGTGCACAGAAAAGTAACAATTTGAATAATAAACAAGAGTTGTTTGGGTATTTCAATGATTTATTTATAATGATAACAGTTTAAATTAGATACTGGGATATTCATAATCATTGTACAAACTCTAGTTGAGTATTTTAGCTCTGTGCACTTAATATACTATATATTTTCAATGTAAGCCAATTTGTCTAATAAAAAGATGAAAAAAATCTACCAGTTCAATGAAGCAGCTTTATGTAAAGACTGTAATTTAAGGACATTAGAATATTAAGCATTCATTTCATGCTGTTTCCTGCCTGGAGGTTGAGTAGCATATACAAACCTAACAATTCTGATGCTTCGGAACAGTTCCAAAAATTTTAAAATCAAATGGAAGCTTCTTTCATCCAACAGAATACTCCCCAGATACAAAATCAGAACAATAAAAAGTCTAATTTGCATCTCTCCTAATCAGACGTGCATTCAAAAATGCAATTAACCTGACGTTGAATTCAAGCTGAACGGTTATGAGTTTGTTAATATGGTGAGGGTGAGGTTTCTTTTTTTTTTCTTTCTTCCTTCCTTCCTTCCTTCCTTCCTTCCTTCCTTCCTTTCCTTTCCTTTCCTTTCCTTTCCTTTCCTTTTTAAATTTCTTTTGCTGGTATGAACTTTTGTTGTATTGATTTGCATTTTTTTTTCAAACTCCAATTTCTACCTGAGCCCAAGTAGTTTAATATTTGGGCTTCCAAAATGAGGCCCTTTTTTTTTTTTTTTTTGTATGTGGGAGCATGTTAGGCAATGGGATAAAATAATTTTGTCTTTGAAAGATTGTTTGCATGAAGAGAGGACTTTTTCCAAAGTATAACTTACCATATAAAAGAACTTATATAATCTCACCAAAAGATTATAAGGGAATCAAGGCGGAGGAAAGTCAGTAACTCAAGGCAAGTCTGTGTTTTCCACATCTGAAATGACCTCTACACTGGGTCTAGGACTCTTGGGTATGAGAGCAGTTTTACGCCTAAGCCCCCCAACCTCAGTTTTGGTTCTTTGTTTCCATGATTCCTCAAAAACATTGAGGAATGAGCATGGGCAAGGCAACTCAAATAAAATTGGAATAATGAAACACTGAAAACTCAAGCATGAAGAGAATGCAACTGACTTTATTAAATCTCCTACTTTTAATTATATGTATTAGCTTAGGGAGCAAATGAATGACCGCTTATGATTATTTACATAATCACTTTATTTTTTACTTATTTTATTTTTTTTTAATTTTTTTTAACGTTTATTTATTTTTGAGACAGAGGGACAGAGCATGAACAGGGGAGGGGCAGAAAGAGAGGGAGACACAGAATCCGAAACAGGCTCCAGGCTCTGAGCTGTCAGCACAGAGCCCGACGCAGGGCTCGAACCCACGGACCGTGAGATCATGACCTGAGCCGAAGTCGGACGCTTAACTGACCAAGCCACCCAGGCGCCCCAACATAATCACTTTAATTTAAGATCTGCATTTAGAAGACTAGGAGCAAGCTTAGGTAGGAGAGCAATGGAATAACTCTGGTCATCAAGGACAGTTTTCTTAATTTTTGTTTAAGTTTATTTATTTATTTTGAGAGAGAGATGGCACAAGTGGGGGAGGGGCAGAGAGAGAGGGAGACAGAGCATCCTAAGCAGGCTACTCACTATCAGCACAGAGCCCATTGCCTGGGATGTGGGATCCTTGTGCTGGATCCCACAAGGCATGAGATCATGACCTGAGCTGAAACCAAGAGTCAGACACTTAACCAACTGAGCCACCCAGGTGACCTGGACAGCTTGTTGATTTTATAGTGAATGAGACACAGCCTGTGAAATTTGCAGCAGTCTTCTTAAATATAAGTCAATTCAACAAATGTTGGTAAGCACTGTACATATTCAGGGGATATAGGCCCTTTAATAAGGTAGCTTCTCTTCCCTCAGGATGCTTGCAGATCAATGGATGACACCTAATTAAATCATCATACACTCACCCCACTGTTTTACCAACTATACCAAGTTACCTCTCAAAATAAATGTAAGGAAGCCATGTTTGCAATGTCAAACACACTTTTCAGAGACCCAAAACAGATGTAGTTCCAGAAGGCTTTTTTTGTGAATGCATCTTGAGTTGTAGTTTTCTGTAATGGTGAGTGATAATGTGAAACAAATTGCCTTCATATGTAAATGCCCAGTATAAATGTAAAAAAAAAAATTCCAACTTCACAGCAAAGAAGCAGATTGCAGAAGAATACAATATGTTAGTAAGCATGGTAGAGTGAAGAGATTTCATTTAAGAAGTACATAAATGTATAAGTACAAATTTGGATTTGGGTAACAAATAAATGAATAAGCAACTCCACAGGGATCTTTGCACTATCAACACAATGTCCAGTGCATGATAGGCAGTCAAATATTTGTTTACAGAGAGAAGAAAGAAATGGGTAGAAGGATGTTTGGCTGATGGAGATGCTATGGGTCAAGATAATCAGATATTTTGTGGGAACTATTTTTAGGACAGTTGAACTCTTTTATTAATATTCTAATCACCCACCAAAAATTTATTATAAGAGTGAGGATTTAGTACTTCTGAAAACTATGTATAGTAGAGTAGAAATTAGAAATATCATAATGAAACAGCTGTCACAAGGGGGGACCTTTAATGATAACTCTTTAATTGGCTAGAAATATGAGAGCAGGCCCCAGAAAAACACCAATAAGAGTAAGTCATGGACTAAGGAAGCCATGGCTTCCATGTGACCTTTGCTCAGAAGATAATTCTCAGCTATAGTGTTCACTTCCTCTCACCCTCTCAAGCTGCAGACAGGAAGATTATCAGAATCTCTCCCATCAGAACTTTTGACAGATGGAATATGCAAATCTCGTTTCACTCTGAGGATTTGCATAAATTGTCCATTTAGTAGCATTTCTTATGTCCACAGAATCTGAAGTAGCACCAAAGAGCAATAGGAAAACTGTTGTAAATGTACGTTCTGCTCAAAATACGTCTTTATCTACAAGAGTCAACTATGAGTGGTAGCTGGCAATGAAAATTAGATCTCTGCAATTATTGACATATTTGGTTTGCTTCAACTCAGATTCCTGGAAGCCTTCCATCTATTTTTGAAAGTAACATAACATCATAAAGAAAAACAGAATGAGGTAGAGAAAAGAAAGGAAGGAAGGAAGGAAGGAAGGAAAGAAGGAAGGAAGGAAGGAAGACCACAGCCATACAGAATGAACAAAAGATAAAATAGTAATGCCACCAGAATATGAGGAAGTGACTTGAGGGCAATGACTTTTTTGTAGTAGAACAAGGCCTAATAGATGTTCTTCCAATGTTGGTTGACTCACAAAGCACCAATGCAGCAATATTATTCTAGTTACAAAATATAGATAGTTAAAAACCATACCTCCCTTTGTGTAGATCTATTTTGCTTATTTATAATTTGAATACATATTCATTAGATTAGTGGGCAGAAAACTAAACATAGTTCCCTCTGCAGGGTGCAGTAATTTCTCAACAAATATTTGTCATTAAACATTGAATTAAAAATATTTTGTTCATTGAGGGTGCCTGAGTGGCTCAGTCATTTTAAGCGGCCCACTTTGGCTCAGGTCATGATTTCATGGTTCGTGGATTCAAGCCCCACGTCAGGCTCTGTGCTGACACACTGGAGCCTGGAGCCTGCTTCAGATTCTGTGTCTCCCTCTCTCTCTCTGCCCCTCCCCTACTCTCTCTCTCTCTTTCTCTCTGTGTCAAGAATAAACATTTAAAAAATTTTAGAAAAGATTCTGTTCATTTAATACATATCAACCAAAAATCAAACGATATATTGGGTATTTCCTAGGCCAAAAGGGTTAAAAAATGACTAAGAGAATACAAGCATTTCTCTTAAAGAACCTAAAATATAGAATTATTTTTACTGCTATTACTTATTATTATTATTGTTGTTGTTGTTATTATTTTCGTTTTTATTTTTATTATTTTTAGAGAAAGAACTTTACTGGGGTATTCCTAAAAGCTTTTGAAAATAATTTTGGTACCTGCAGTGGGCAAACTAAAGAGTATCTTGTTTTACACAATGATGCCTGAACAATTATATAAACTACTATTGTTCAGGCACAACACCACTTTCTTTTGTGAACATCTAAAATTACTCATTCTGAGCCAAGGATGGTGAATTGGGCTTGTTGTCAAGCTAATGTGCAGTCCCAACCCAGAATGAATACAAAATAGTGAGACAGAATTTCTTGCGTCTCATAAACTGTCTGTGGGAGTAATATCCAGCATCGAGTCCCTAAATACACTGAGTCATAGCTGCATTCTTAAAATATGTGTAAACTTTGCTAAGGGAATCTCTCTGAAGGACTCTGTTCTTTGCATGCACAGATTCTGACATAAATACCAGAAACATTCATTTCTTTGTGTCCTATATGAGAAAGTAGGTTTTTTTCCCCCTTCTTTCTTTCCTATATTTATCACCAATGAAACTTAAAATTTACTGTGTATGTCAAAAGATTGTAAGGAGAGATCATTGTAAGTGCCTTCTTTGTCCTTTAAATATTCATAAAAATACCATTTGAGTAATTTAGTTTTGTGTCTTGTATGTTTTAGCTCAAATATCATCTCTGGAGGCCTCCCTCTCCTGGACGTGGATGGGTATGTTCTCCATTCTTCACCTTTGCTCATTTTCCATGATATGTTTTCTATTCTAACAACTTATACATAAATACAATCCATTTAAAATGGTGATATTAGGGGCACCTGGGTGGCTCATCCAGTTGAGCATCCGACTTTGGCTCAGGTCATGATCTCACATTTGGTGGGTTTGAGCCCTGTGTCAGGTTCTGTGCTGACAGCTCAGAACCTGGACCCTGCTTTGGATTCTGTGTCTCCCTTTCTCTCTGCCCCTCCTCTGTTTGTACTCTGTCTCTCTCTGTCTCTCAAAAATAAATAAATGTTAAAAAAATTGTAAATAGTGATATTAGTTTACCTGTTTAATATCTATCTTTGTCCCCAACTAGAATGTAAGCTTCATGAAAACAGAAACTTTGCCTGTCTGAAGAGACTACTTTATTTCATTCCCAGATCCTAGACAGTGCTTGGCATATGGAAGATTCTTAATAAATCTTTGTTGAATGAATAACTGAATAAATAAAGTATACCCATGCAGCAATTTCCTTCTTCCTCATATCTGATATTTATTGGGAATTACTGCATGAATAACTATAAAATTAAAATAGTAGATCTAAACTGCATAAACTGCATCTTCCCATTCTAAATAAAGCTATTTTAAAAACTAAAGTCAATGTCTAAATAGGGCAGCAGAAATAACATTTGAAACCGTATATTCTCTGAAAGACCAACGCCTGCCAAATATAATACAAAAGTAGAAAGCTGTAGCCCAATCTCATTTTTGCATAACAAACAAAAAACTAAACTGCCAGCATACTGAATCCAGTAATAGAGTAACATACCATTACCAATTGAGGTTCAATTAAAAACTGTTAAGGATCATGTGATATTAGTACAATTAGGATAGTCATCTCAACAGGCATTAAAGGCATTTAATAAATTTCAAAAGTCAAGAGTCTACCTGATGCTTAACTAAATTCCTGAAACATTTATATTACATTAAAAATAAAGATATGAGTGTTTATGGTAACAAGCATGATTTAGTACTAGACAATACAATCAGTACCAGACAAGTAGTACCAGAAAATAAAATTGTGTAAGAGAATGAAGTAAGAGTGGTAGAACAGTACTTCTGGAAGGTGCTTTTGGAAGTTTTGGAGATAGGGAATTTTTTAATCATTTTGAAATTATACAAATTATTATGGAGAAACCATGGACTAATGAAAAAAGATGCAAGTAATTATTGTTGAGTATAGAATGAGTGATAAAAATCAATGGTTGTAGGGGTGCCTGGGTGGCTCAGTCAGTTAAGCATCTGACAGCTCAGGTCATGGTCTTGTAGTTCGTGGGTTTGAGCCCCATGTCAGGCTCTGTGCTGACAGCTCAGAGCCTGGAGCCTGGAACCTGATTTGGATTCTGTGTCTCCTTCTCTCTCTGCCCCTCCCCCACTCATGCTATATTTCTTTCTCTCTCTCTCTCTCTCTCTCTCTCTCTCTCTCTTAAAAATAAATATTAGGGGCGCCTGGGTGGCTCAGTCAGTTAAGCGTCCGACTTCGACTCAGGTCAGATCTCGCGGTCCATGAGTTCGAGCCCCACATCGGGCTCTGTGCTGACTACTCAGAGCCTGGAGCCTGTTTCAGATTCTGTCTCCCTCTCTCTCTGCCCCTCCCCTGTTCATGCTCTGTCTTTCTGTCTCAAAAATAAATAAGCGTTAAAAAATTAAAAAAAAAATAAATATTAAAAACAATTAAAAAAATTAAAAGTTGTCTTATATAGAAATAATACCTCTTTAAAAATGTAAAATAAGAAACAAAAACCTCATAATGAAAAATATCATTACATAATTAATGCTTAACTCATCAGAATTATCTAGAGCCTTTATGGAATGACATAAAGGACCATTTAAATACATAATCTTTATTTATAAGAATACTCAAGTCTATACACTGATATGTAAATGTATTCAGATTCCCATAAATTTCCTAAAATAATTTGAAGGAAAATATAAAAAGTAATAATTTAAACCTAAAAAGCTAATTTAAAAGGCCAATACTGTGGAACTAGTCAGAAGAAAAAAAAAAGATGAAGAAAACAACAAAAGACTGATACTTTTTCCAAATATTTAAATGTGTCATAATATATGAATTAAAACCGCATAGTGATAATGCAAAGACAGATCAATATAAGATAATAATGTCTGAAATATACCAGTATATTTGTGAATTCACTATGTGGGAAAATGATAATTTAAATAAAGGGAAGGAAACAGAGATTCTTCATAAATGATACTGGTATACCCTTAAGTCCTTGTGGGGAGAATTAGAGCCCTATGTCACTTCATTCATCAAATAAATTTCAGAGGCAATAGATATTTAAACAAATAAACAAAAGCCTGGAAAAAGGGTTAGGTAATTTTTAATTTTTAATTTTCTGCTAATGATAAGTTTCCCCATCCATATCATGAACTTAAGAAACCAAAAAGGTGAAAGTTGTAGAATCTGACAGTATTAAAAATCATTAAAAAAATAAGCCATATGTCTTTACATAAAATGAGATATAAAAAATAAAGCACATTTAATGAAGGAATCCTTACTAATTTTAATGTAGAAAGTACACCTTCAAATACTTACACATACACACACAAAATAGCAAATTAAACTCAATAGGAAAAAAAAAGGGATCAATGACATGACTAGTAAATTCAAAGAACATTTATATGTTCAATCAGGTAAAGATCATAAATTCAGATTTTGTGCTCCCACACTCCACCTCTACTAAACACATCATGGAAATTAAATATGAAGTAGACAGAAGTCTGAAAAGACATTGTGGCATGGAAAAACAAAGGGAGCATTTCCAGAGAGAAGACCGGGACAGAAAGGCAAGGAGGTAAGCCCATAGCCAATCTTGTGGTCCCGCTGGGCTCCTGGTGCAGAAGCAGTCTTGGGGGGAGATTACTGGCTCCCAACACACAGTGTGGAATGAAGTGACTTACAGGTGGTCAGACTGGGGCCAGGCTTAAGGCCTCTGACCTGAGGCCAGAATAGCACATCTCTGACTGCTAAGAGGTGCTCATGAAAGTCTTGAGATTCTCTGCAGAAAGGGTTCATATCATGCAGGGAAAGAAGAAAGAAAGAAAGAAAGAAAGAAAGAAAGAAAGAAAGGGAAAGAGAGAGAGAGAGGGAGGGAGGGAGGGAGGAAGAAAGAAAAAAGAAAAGAGAAAAGGAAAGGAAAGAAAGAAAAGAAAAGAGAAAAGAAAAGAAAAGAGAAAAGAAAAGAAAAGAAAAGAAAAGAAAAGAAAAGAAAAAAGAAAAGAAAAAAGAAAAAAGGAAAGAAAAGGGGGAAGCACAGCCACACCACAATCAGGAGCTGAGACAACCTACAACTGGCAAAGAGAAAGCCTGTCACAACACCACTGTCAAAGGGTTGGGAACTCCATGATTGTGAAGTAAGTGGTAACACTGTCTTAAAATAGCAGGGTGAGGTAGGCAGGAGGAGGTCTAGGCAGACCCCTAGGAGACAATGCTGACAGAGAAAAAGACAGCCAGACAGACAAAGGGAGGGAGAAAGTGGGAATGAAATTTAACCTCAGTCAAAATAAGGTGGCTCCCTTCAGGAAAGTGAAAGCATACAATGTAATTAATCACAAATATTAAGTCAACAGACAAAAGAAATCCCTTAAAAAGCTGAAAGGAATAGAACAATATAAAATAATTTAAAATCAATGAAATGCAAGATCTTCAGAGAAATAACATTAGAAGTAACAATTGATTTAAAAAACAGAACTAGAAATTGCGGAAGAACGGAAATAAGAATATGAAAAAAAGACCCCAATACAAGCTGATAAAAGCTGGAGTAATGGAAAGAAATGACAAAAACCATGTCAACATAGCACACAGTTGATGACAGAATTACTGAAATGAAACAAAGTAGAAAGAGTCCTCTACGCAGGACTGGAATTAAGAACACATGGAATAGAGATTGAGAGGTTCCCAAAGAATTCTATTGTCCTAGAAAACATTAGAGGAAATTAAAAGATACAGTATTTGAAAAGTTGATTTCCATACATGATTGAGTAAAACCACACACTGAGTAGCAGGAAGATGGGTACAAGTTAGTGTGTATCAAAAACAAGTAATAAACCCATAGATACAAAGATAAAGTTAAAATGTAAAGAAACCAGGAAATTAAGTTAAAATTATTGAATTTCTGGAAAGAAAAACATGAAAAAGAAGACGGAAAAAGAGAAGAAGGGAATGGAGAAATCACATTTACTACTGTGAGTCCTTACATAAGAGGGCTCTAAACACTGTCAATGTTGTTTGGTAAAATTAACTGACTGTAAATAATCATTATATGAATAATATTTTTAATTTTGATTAAAAGGGGAACTAAAATGTAGAAATTAATAGATACCCCCCAAAATATTAGTTTAAAGGACAGTTAAATTATGTTAAGATGTGTGTTATGTTCAAGAGAAGGACAGTTGCCGAATCACCTTAAACATTCTAGAAAATATAATAGCTAATTGTATGTGATAAATAAAATTGTCACCAAAATAAAATTAAAATCAAATCCATAATTTCTGGGGGAAAAAACAGAGGGAACTAAATTATGTTTTATGGATCTACTGGAAGTTTGAAAGCAATTTAAAAAGAAAACAAAAGAATAAAGTCCAAATATTGCTTTGGCCCACTAAATGAAATTTAACCTATCCTGTAAGAGAGAGACTATTTGATAAAATGAAAATCTCTGACCACAGGGCAATTTAATTAGAAAGTAGCAGTAAGAAAATACTTTAAATATTTTTCCCAAAAAACACAATAAAATTATAAAATATTTAAACCTGAACCATGTTACTAGAGATCTATCTATATAATATGTATATTATTATATATCAAAATGTGTAGAACACAGGAATATCTGTAATCCTCAACATAGTTATCAAAATGAAAATGATTGAAAATAAATAATATCATTTTCAACTTATAAATTATTCAATATCAATAGTATAATTGAAGAAAGTGTAAGAAAGAAAATAATAAAAATATGAGCAATGTTTAAAAATGGTATATACAGAAACAAAAGAGGATCAGCAGTACAAAAGATAACTCATTGAGAAATGAAATAAAATAGAAATCTTTTGTTAGGTTGATCAAGAAAAAAAGGAGAAAATTGTACAAATAAGAAACAAAATAGCTATATTTAAATGTATAGATGTACATAATTGTAGTATAAATGTCAGAAATCATAACTGTAAGTAAAACACTGTAGGCAATTAAGTTGAAAATTAGGTAAAATGGCTATTTAAATATATATATGTATGTGTGTATATATATATATATATATATATATACACACACACATATTACATATGTATATATATAATATGCACATATAACCAAAATTATTCAGGAATAGAAAATATACATTTCTCTAAAAAGAGAGAAATATTTTCATGTGGTTTAACACACACACACACACATACACACACATACACAACTCAAACAATTTATATGCAATTTCTACAAAACATTCAAGGAAAAAGAAATCCCTATGCTATACAAAATATTTCACAAGAAAATGAAATGAAGATAGTTATCTAATTTTATGGCTACTGCCATAAAACCAGGTAAAGAATAATACAAACTACAAAAATTATACACCTATTCTAAACAGGTTTGGTTTGCTGTTAATAAGGAAAAAATAGCTCTTTAAACTCATCACTATAAAATATATATATTGAATTATACACATATAAATTTATCCCAGGAGGAATGGCTACATATTTGAAAATATTCTGATGCAAATCATTACATTAACTAAAATCAGAAGGAAAAAAAAAAGCAAATACTGTAGATACAATAGATCATTTCAATGATAAGAGGTATTCAGAGCATCTGAGTGACTCAATGGGTTGGGCATCCAACTTCGCCTCACGTAATGATCTAACGGTTTGTGAGTCCCACTTGGGGGCTCCCTGCTGTCACCACAGAGCCTGCTTTGGATCCTCTGTCTTTCTTTCTCTCTCTGCCCCTCCCCTGCTCACACATGCATGCTCCCCCTCTCATAAATAAACCTTAAAAAATTTTAAAGAAAATAAATATTGAATGGAATTCAACATCATTCATAGTAAATCATAGCAAACAAGGAAGAAATGTGTATTTCCTTAACATGTTAAAAATATTTAAAAAAAACAAATTTTATGTGTATAAAAAATTTAGAAATATTTTCATTAATCAAGAACAAATTTTTATTGAATTTTATAAGGAGATCAAGAAAAATAATAATACAATATAAAGCAAATTAAAAGGAAGATGATATGGAGAAGAGTAAAACTATTTTTTGCAATTATATAATATCTAGATAGAAATCAATACAATCTACATAATAGATATTTGTACAAGTTAAAGTGAATCATATATAATATCAATATAAAAATCAATTGTGGTACTCTATACTAATAGCTAATTGTCCAGAAAATATAGATTAAAAACATTTTTCTTTGGTAATGCAAAACTAAAAAAAATGGTAAATATAAATTAGGGCAAGAATTTACCAAGAAATTTACAAAATATTACTGCAAGTGATTAAAAAATTAACTAAATGAATAAGCAAGTTAATTATAATTTACTATTATAATGGAAATTCTCACTCAGGTTAATATAATAATTGAATATAATTTCAATCAAAATCTCAATAGCATTTTATTTACTTAAGATGAGAGGTTGTAACTAACATGTACATGGAACATCAAAGGGCCTATAACACTGATATAAACTTTTTAATAAAATGGGTGTTTTGTGTTGTGGATTCTTGCCTAAGAATTTGCATCAAGATTTGTTATGAAGTCATAGTAAAGTCCTTATGCAAGAACTAAAAAAAGATAGCACAAAAGTACTAGCCAGAAGTCTACAGAAGTAGAATCTAGAGAAGAACTATGCGTGTATGGAAAATCAATATCTAACAAGTTGGTATTACAAGTCTTTGAAAAAGATGGATTATTTAATAAGTGGCACAGAGGTAAATTGACTATACACATGGAATAAAAAAACGAAATCATATTCTTACCCCATCCATCATTCAAAACCACTACAGAGTGGTACAACATCTACTTCTGAAAATCAAATCCTTACAAAATCATTAGACATATGTATAGGAGAATATTTTTTTTGACTGAATGGTACAGAAGAAATTTCCTAAAGTACACACACACACACACACACACACACACTGACATATAAACAGCAAATAAAGTGTAAATACTTATGATAAATTAAACTTCATTAAAATAAAAATCTTCCATTCAAGGAGAGACCCTATGATTAAAGTGAAAAGACAAGTCACACAGAGGAAAAGAAAAAAAATTTACAAGAATTGGAACTGAAAAAGGATTACTGTTCTAATGCCAAAATAATATGACCAGTCTCTTAGAATCAGTGAGTTAATTATAAAAGACTGATGGAATATAATCGTTAAGTTAAATATGGGTAAATACTACTTAGTAAATAAATTCAACCAACTACATTAAACATGAATGGGTAAATACAATTATCCACAACAATAAATCACCATTTTTTTATTCTTTTGTTTGTTTTGTTTTTGGTCAACAGGCCACAGCAAAATGCCTCGCCAAAAAACCTCCACAAAACAAACAAAAAAACAAACAAAACAATGACAGCAGAGGGAAAAAAAAATAAAAAAGAAAACAACCAAGCCAATGCTTTATGATTCAGAATATGTGTAGATCTGAAAAAGAAAGCCCTAACACAACCTGCCTAATGACTATATTCTTTTCAAAGGCTGTAATGTCCCTGTAACTAGTAAGTATCTTCAGTCCTCTTTTTCCCTCTTTATAACACATGGTTAAAGGATGGTCTTATATTTTGAATACACAAGCAGTTTTGTCAGCAACCCAACAATTCTCTCTCTCAAAGCTTTTGAAGTCTTTGGCCTGAGATCCTAAATTAATTTTAATTAAGGATGAATTTAATTTATTTGGGACTGATAATTAGTTAACTTTCACCATACAAACAGGCAATCCATGGCAGATGAAAACTGAATAACAGCGTATGTTAGATGATGCTTGATTTCACTAATGATCAGGGAAATGCTTATTAAAATCTACAATGAGAGGCAATGCTATGCATATCAGGTTGGGATATTCAGAAACTACCAAGTACATATTTTCGATTACTTACAATGTATGTAGTTTATATTTGTTCAATTTCTAAGGATGATGTATATATAAATAAAAATTTAAATATATCCGTGAAATACTGTCAAATGGAAAATGAAGGTTGCTAAAATATATAGGACATAATCATATTTACAGACACACACACACACACACACACACACACACACACACACAAGTACATTTAAGGAAGGGAGAGAGGAGCAGTAAGATAGAGAGGTAGTTAGATAGATGTGACACACATACATACAGACAGATAGGCAGATGGCCATCAGAGGGGAATGCAATAGAGTATCAGAGAGAGTGACAAGAAGAGACATACAGACACAGAGAGACAAATAAAGATTTTCTGTAGAAGTATTAACTGATGTACAGTTTTTCCTGGGGATTACCTGTACTGCTCTCTTTTCTGCTTTGTTGTTGTTGTTGTTGAATAACTTTATACTAAATACGCTTTGTTTTACAACATTAAAATTTTTATTAATAAAAATAATAACACAAATACTGGTTCTATTCATGCCAATATCACTCCTTAGGATATATCCCAAAATCTCTGAACACTTCCCACCCCATGATCAGGAAAACCGTAATTTTAGAGCACTATTAAGTATTATAATAAATGAAAGAAAAACCATACACAATTAATGGATTTATTCATACCAGTCTCATTTTAAAATCTATCATGAAATTCTAAACACTTCCTATCCCTGGATAAGTAAAATGATGATCTCTTTTTATTTCCTATTCTTTAAAGCCTTCATAAGCTACATTTTAAAAGAAAAATAAAGAACATGCACCAATTAAATGATTTCATTCTTTTGGCACTGTGACTGTGATAAACTGTTGAAAATCTTCAGTCTATTTAACCAAGCTAATTAGATATGTGTGTAAACTCATTTATATTTGTGCTAAAATCAGTCATCTATTTAGCCATTTACCTGTTCATGATAAACATGGAACTCAGGACGGCACTAGCTTACTTAATGCTATAAATGTAACTATGGACATCTTATGTTTTTCCATAAGCACCGAGCATGTGTCAGGAAGAACAAATCTCATGATTCAGCTACTTCACCAGAACTGGAGGTTCTAAGCTGCAGATGGTGGGAATAACCATATTAAAGCTAAATTACAAATTATTATAGATTCTAACAATAATTTCCCACAACAATCATAATTATTAGGAGAGTGTCTCAACCGTCTCACTTATGTACTCCCCTAGACTATTCATTATCCACAGCATTCATTTACCCAATGCATTGAACCAACCTCCTTAACTACAAAACTTTAAGGACCGAATGAGCTTCACACATAGACTTTCTTCCAGGAAATGGGCTTTCTGGTTCACCATTAATGTGAAAATAGAGCTATATCCCTGGGGTATTAGGATACTGAGTTAGTTTTCTTTCCACAAAACATAACTGATGCTGAATGTAGTTTGATAACTAACAGGAATTTAAACATGTCATACAATTGGTAAAATACTTTTGTATAATTGCTTCCTGGGAGATAAAAATCCAAGTGAAAAAGGATTATCGCATGACAACATAGTGAACATCAGCTCCAACAGCATCCTGTTGCAGGGTTATGGGGAACTCTCTGGTTGAGAGAATGGGGATCAGTCTTGTACCAACATTAAGTGTATTGGATGTGCTCCTACGCTAGTAGATTCTACACTTACCTAAATTTCTGAATTGTTTATTAAGAAATTCCAGAACAATCCAGTGTTATTGTGAGTGTGTGTGCACCTGTGTGTAGTGGGGGGGAGGGGTCTCTTCCCACCATCCTAAAACCCTCCTGTGTAACAAAGACAAAACTGAAAAAAACAGGCAACGTCATTTTCACATGTAAGTGTATGGAACCTATACTCTAAGAAATAAAAGACTGATCCAAGAACATAAATCTATGATACTTCATATAAACCACCACAGAAAAGATGAAAGAAACAGATAAAAACCTGCATCAGGATTACTGAGTAATGTAAAGAATACTTTAGGAGAAAAATTGCTTTGTCATAATCTTAACATAATTTTTAGGACAGATGTGGTTATATGTGAGGAAGTCTCAGGCAAGGGTGAAGAGAAGTCAGGGGTCACAGTAAATTTGAACATATTTCTCTCCAAAAACACATTTAAAAGAAATTAGAAAATGCAATTAAAGTGTATACATATTTTATTTTAATGATGTTAATTCACTTTCTATGAAGTTAGCACATTAAACATTCTGTGATTTGGATCCTATTAAAAACTATATTATGCTAAAATAAAATATTCTAAAAATTATTTTGGTGACAGAAGAATATTTAGACACAGCTAATTGAGAGAACAAATTATCCCATTTAGAACTGTGTGAAGTATAACAAATGTGTACATTAAATTGAAAACAAAGCTGGGCTTTTCCCATCATCATCCTCCAAGGGAGGAAGTCAAAGTTGGATGAAGATACGATGTTGAAGAGCATCTTTGAAGGAATTAGAGAACAACCATGCTGCTACCAACACTTCATAGATTGGACTGGAATCCTGTGTAGGCTCACTCACTCAATCATGTTTCTGGCACGTGACCTGGGAAGACTCATTAGCTTAGAGCTGGAACAACTGAGGCATTTCTATCTTCATGCAATTTGCATAGACCCCATCCCAACATCCCCCAAAGTCATAATCTATCAGCATCAAGTCTGTCTAAAACCTGCCCTCAGTATCATTTAAACCATGTATGGGTGACTATGGGTTGGAACTGCTTTCCTTCTGTGAACCTGTGAAACTAGACAAGTCACTGGCTTCCAAAATATAATGGTGGGACAGACATAGGTTAGGCATTCCAATTCCAAAAGGGAGAAATTGGCAGGAAGCAAGGGGTCATGGATCCCAAATGAGTCCAAAACGTAGCATGGCAAATTCCATTTGATTTTAAAGATTGAGAACAATCCTCTTTGGCTCTATGGTATGTCCTCCAGGATCACCATTATAGTGACCCTGTCCCCTGCCCTCTGGGCCCAGGGTGGCAGTGGCAGCCTTGATGGCCTCTGAACTGCTTCTGGATTATTCTTCCCTTTACTTGAAAGACAATGCACATTTGCAGCTGGATACCTATATTAGCCCAGTTCTTGCCTATAGAACACCAGAAGTCTGAGAGCCTTCCATCATGATAACTCAACTTTGTCCCCTTACATCCAAGGTGGCTGGGTTTCTACTGATACCAAATTCTGATAACCCTTGTAGGCTCCCAGTGTGGTTCACAGAGCTCCAGCCATTAGACCAGAACATCTTCCATAGATCTTTCCTTGATGACCTCATCTCCATTTCTGGCTTGTGCTTAAGATGCTTGATTGGGTTAGTGATTCACTTGCCTAATCTCTTTATAAAACCTTGTCTAGCCATACTCTTGGCCCCTTTTCTAGAGGACACTATCTGGATAGGCTGAGAAGGTTCCAAACCTTCAAGTTCTGCTTCCTTTTTGCTTAAATTGTTCTCTTCCAGTCTTCCCTCCTGTCACATTTTACTATAAACAGCAAGGACAAACCAGGGCACATTTTGTACATTTTGCTTAAAAATATTCTCAGGTAAATATCCAAGATCATTGCTGATAAGTTTTACATCCTACAAAACACTAGAACACCACTGGGCCAAGTTCCTTCCCACATCATCGTAACAAGGATCACTTTTCCTTTGGTTTCCAATAAAATACTCATTTCCAGGTGGTATTTTACCAGAAACATTTTAACATTCAGTTCATGGCAATATATGTATTTTCTTAGACAACGGAAGCATTCTGTACAGCTCTCCTCTTTCTGAGCTCTCACTAGGATTGCCTTTATTATTCACACTTCTGTCATTAGTATTCACACTTCTGCCATTAGTCTCTCTAAGACAATCTAGGCCTTTACTATCAAGCACCTCAAATTATCCTCCACCAATTACCCAAATCCAGAGCCATTCCACACTTTTAGCTATCTCTTAAAGAAGCACCCTACTTCCCAGTACCAAAATCACCTGTATGGTTTGACCCTCCTTGTATTAGTTTGCTAGGGCTACCTTCACAAAGTACCACTAATTGGGGGGCCTGAACAACAGAAATGCATTATCTCATAGACTTGGAGGCCACAAGTCTGAGATCAAAGTGTTGGCAGCGCTGATTTCTTTGGAGGCCTGAGAGGGAAGGATCTGTTCCAAGGCTCTGTATGTGGCTTGTAGATGGCTACTTCCATGCTCACATGGGCATTCTTTCTCTTATATGTCTCTGTGCCCAACTTCACCTTTTTAATTTTTTTTAATGTTTATTTATTTTTAAGAGAGAGAGAGAGTGCAAGCAGGGGAGAGGAAGGGAGAGAGGGAGACAGAGAATCTGAGGCAGGCTCCGGGCTCTGAATTGTCAGCACAGAGCCTGACACGGGGCTTAAACTCACAGACCATGAGATCATGACCTGAGCCGAAGTTGGGCACTCAACTGACTGAGCTATCCAGGCACCTCTACCAAATTCCCCTTTTTATAAGGACCTGTTAGATTAAGGTCATATCCTAAAACCTTTATTTAAACTTGATTATCTCTATAAAGACTCTATCTGCAAATAAAATTATGTTCTTAAGTACTGAAGTTTAAGACTTCAACATACAATTTTAGGAAGGCACAATTCAACCACAACATCCTACAAAGTGTAGGATAAAAAAAAATGTGTATGTTTATTTCAGCATCTAACTTTGATGCATCTGGTCTTAGTCGTTAGGTTTGATACTCTGAAATCTAATGCATATTACAGAGATAAAAATACTATCTAGAGATAAATAAAAACTTCATTCACATGTGTATGAAATTGTGGACCCATGCTTATTTAAGACACTATGTCTAATAAGATAATCTCATAATTTTTTCAATTAGAAGTATTGCTTGTGTTCACCATTCCTCTTAGCCTACAGACACATGCCTGTGGTTGAACAAAAACACTAAGTTCATCTTACAGCTCCCTATTGCATTCTTAATTCCTTTGGGTAAATATATACACACTTCAGCCTGTGAAAGTCCTCCTTTGCCATATGCTCTTTAGTGTAGACTATGGAATGGGCAGTTAGCCTTGTAAATTATTCCCCACCTTTGTCAATGGTGAATGTTATTTCATGTACAAGCTTATGACCACAATTTGCATCGGATGGATCACCACACGAGCACATCTATCCACTCGGTTCTCAGGCAATTTCTCCATATATATTGTTATAAGAAGCCTTTTCCTGTTCTTCATTTTCTTTTTAGTTCTGTTTTAGGATTCAGGTTAGGTATGGACTGCACATAAGTGCTGGAGTTTGCTCAATCAAAAACTGAAACACATGCTCTCACTAATACAAGGACAAAAGGGAAGAATATTTGAAATCAGAACAATACCAAGAAATTCTCACTATATGGTTGCCTTGGCTATGCACCATCAAAGTGTAGATTGGAAACATCTTTAAAAGCACTGAAGTAATACAGAATGCAATATTAGCTAATTTTGTCATCATCAGAAGGCACTTGAGATGTGACTTTCTGCCATTCTTGTCAGTTACTAGAAGAGATGTCTATCATAATATCTAAATCAGACCACTCAAGGCAATACTGAATAAAATGTTATCTCTGGAGGTGAATAAAATTTTCTTGAACTGAAAAGCTGTCGCAGTTAAAATATTAGCATGAGGAATTTTAATTTGCATTCAGTATGATGCCTCCTTTTCCCTGATCCTTAAGTATTGATAATAAATGTGTTTTTGTTTTGTCAACGTTTTTATAAATCCAGCCTAAACCCAGTCTGCTCATAGTACTCTATTAGGGCTGGGGATATGAAGATTAATATAAGTGGTTGCACTAATGCCAGAAAGAATGATATGCAAAAATTCTATCTCATTTTTTAGAGTAAAATAAAGTTTTCTTTGTGTGAGACTATTACAATTGAGCACTGGGATTGTCAAGGGTTTCAGGATAGTAATCTCTCAAGTATTCAAATAAACATTCTAACTTTGGATAGTTGATTGGAAATCATAACTGAAGTTGAACTATAGTATTAGCTAATGACAAAGTTTATGATGCAGATATATTATCACCCATTGAAAATATTTGCATTGTAAAAGATCAAAAACATAAAGGCTTACTTGACAAATGTTCATTCAGAAGCATATGTTTTCAATATTGTGAACTTTTTGCAGAGAAGTGTATGCTAATCATGTTTCTTTATAGAATTTAAAATAGTTCAACAGCATTTTGAAACAAATGTCTTACAAAAGAAATCTGTTGCTATCATGTCTAAGTTCTCTCTATTTTTAAGAAAGTTAAAATATCTTGAATAGTCTTTTTCTTCTTGTGAACTATGGCAATTAAGGACACCTTACTAAATACCCTTTGTGTGTAAAATGGATAAAGTAATGGTACATACTTCTAAGGGTAGGTATGAGGACTAAAATTAACTAATACATGTGAATCAGTTACTACAACACAAAGAATACAGTAAGTGCTTAATGAAAGTTAACTGCTTATTTTGTCACTGTTTTATTTTCAAATAACTAAATTTTTACCTTCTAAAATTAATTTTGTTCAACGTTTTGGGCAATAAGATTTATTCAATGAATCTTGTTTGAACCCCTGTCTCACCAGACAGTTGACAGTGTGTGTGTGTGTGTGTGTGTGCACTCTGAAATGTAGACAGAAGAAGCTTCTTCATTAACGTAAAAGGCTGTCCACAAACTAATAGGTTGGAGTCAGAATAGGGACCTTCTACCTCAAACAACACTCACTATGTTGCATCAATAAGAAATTGAGAGAATCAAAGGCAGATTTTAAAGTAGAGTCAAGGAACAATAAGTCAAGAAAGCTGGAAAGAATATCCAATGTAAAAAGGACAGTCTCTTCAACAAATGGTGTTGGGAAAACTGGACAACAACATGCAGAAGAATGAAACTAGACCACTTTCTTACACCATACACAAAAATAAATTCAATGGATGAAAGACCTAAATGTAGAAGAGAACACAGGCAGCAAATTCTTTCACCTTGACCATAGCAACTTCTTACTAGACACGTCTCTGGAAGCATGGGTAACAAAAGCAAAAAATGAACTATTGTGACTCACAAAATAAAAACCTTCTGTACAGCAAAGGAAAAGCAATAAATAAAACTAAAAGGTAGCCTACAAAATTGAAAAAGATATTTGCAAACGACGTCTCTGGTAAAGGTTTAGTATCCAAAATCTATAAATAACTTATCCAACCCAACATCTAAAAAAACCCCAAACAATTCAGTTAAGAAATGGGCAAAAGACATGAACATTTTTTTTTCAAAGAAGACATCCAGATGTCCAATAGATACATGAAAAGATGCTCAGCATCACTCATCATCAATGAAATACAAATCAAAACCACAATGAGATACCATCTCATGCCTGTGAGAATGGCTAAAACTAATAACACAAGAGACAAAAGATGTTGGAAAGGATGTGGAAAAAAGGGAACAAACCTTTTTATACTGTTGGTGGGAATGCAAACTGGTGCAGCCAATCTTGAAAATCATATGGAATTTCCTTTAAAAGTTAAAAATGGAACTACCCTATGACCCAGAACTTGCACTACTAGGTAGTGAAAAGCATACAAAAATACTGATTTGAAGGTGCACATGCACTCTGATGTTTATAGCAGCATTATCAAGAATAGCCAAATTATGGAAATAGTCCAAATGTCCATTGACTGATGAATGGATAAAGAAGATGTGATTATATGATAGAATACTACCCAGCCATAAAAAAGAATTGAATCTTGCCATTTGCAAAGACATGGATGGAACTAAAGTGTATTTTGCTAAGTGAAATAAGCTAGAGAAAGACAAATATCACATGATTTCACTCATGTGGAATTTAAGAAGCAAAGCAGATGAACATAGGGGAAGGGGAAAAAAGAGAGGGAAGCAAACCATAAGAGACTCTTAACTATGGAGAACAAGCTGAGGGCTGATGGAGGCAGGTGGGAAGGGGATGGGCTACATTGGTGATGGGCATTAAGGAAGGTACTCATGATGAGCACTGGGTTTTATATGTAATTGATGAATCACTAAATTCTACTCCTGAAACCATTATCACACTATATATTAACTAACTAGAACTTAAGTAAAAATTTGAAACAAACAAACCAAAGAAACAATATATAAATGGGCCAGCATTCAGGATTCACAGAAATGGCAATGTTTCAAAAATTTAGGGAAAGAGGGATAACATAAAGTAAAAACAAGTACAAAACCTATCTTAGGTTGGGTTCTTCAAGAAACAAGTACTTAAATGGAGTTTTCAAGCAGGACGTTTGGTAAGAAGCGTGGGTACATCTGGATGTCCATCTCTGGCGCAGTGACATGAGTAGGGTTGGGGAGAGGGTACATATGAGCTGTAGTGCGGCTACAACAAAGGTCTCTACCACCCACCACTGATATGGCCCTTCCAAGGTGGCCCACCTTAGGGCAAGCAGGCAGGGTGTTTACACCCCCTATCACTGACTACTTTTTGGACACAAACTACCCATTAGAAGGCAGTTCTTTTCAGCTGCGGGGAATTTTAGGGGAGGCACCAACACAACAACAAGAAGAATGAATGCCTCAGACGTGAGGAGGAGATCTAGGGCACACAATAGCATCTACTACCTATTTAAACCAAATTCTGAAGCTTGATTGTATTGCCTGTAGCTCTGAGGAAAGGAGATTGAAGCAAAGTCAGAAGATAGCTGAGAGCTCAGATGAAGCCATCCTCAAAATAACTTTTTCATTTTTTTTAAGAAAGTAAAAGTTGAGCAGATAATCTGGCGACAGCCAGGGGTTCAGAAATTCCCTTTTTGATTATAGAATCAACAATAATATCAGTATTATGAGTGGAATTTGTCAATGAAGATGTATTAATTAAAGTGCTTTGAATTATAGTTCTTGTGTGCACAGCTGTTTCCAATTACATGATTATAGCTTACAAAGCCAACAATTGAAATCCTGTTTTTTTACCATCCATGGGAGAAAGCAGCATACTGTAAAACTATAAAAATAAGCTCTCATTCTGCAAGAGTGTGAAAAGCAGAGTGAAGACTACAGAACCTAGCCATTGAGGGAATTCATGCAGAAATATGCCCCCTGGCATGATGCTTATTCTAAATGATATGATTTGTCTCTGAGCTCTTTTTGCCAGGCAGATCTTTAAATTAACAACAGGTCAGCTTCAGAGGCATTCATTTAGGGGTGAGTCAAGCTAAAAATGTGTTTCGTCATTTATTGGCCCACAGCTTTCAAGTCAGGTGTCTCCAAATCCCTAATGATGCTGCATAAAGAAATCAATGGGTATCCATCATCTTTGCTTCCAAATCTTCTTGTGTCTTCTGGACTTCGAGCCAAGGAGAATAACTCTTTTGTGGTCCATGCAGCCAGAAGCATTTAAGCGTTCAGCCCTCCAGCTCTGTGCTCAGATGGATCTGGGTTTGATCCCAGTTCTTCCATTTAGTCACTCTGATTTTTAACAATTGAGTTAAAAAACAACAACAACAATAACAGAACACATATATCAAAGAAAATCACTGTGATGACAAGATGTTTTAGACAAAGTACTCAGCTGAGATGCTTTCATTCTCTTAATTACCATTTATTGAACACCTCATATGTGCTGAAAGAATTCTATTTCCATAATTATTCCATGCATTAACTAATTAAACCATCAAGTCAGCCTCATGCAGTGGGTACTACTATTATGCCCATTTTATAGAGGAAGAACTAAGGCTTTGAGAGATTATATCTACTCTTCAAGGTGAGTCGGCTAGTATATTTCCGCTCAAGGCAGAGATAGGATTATCAGTTAGTGATACTTAGTAATAAATAGTGGTAATGACAAACATTAAATGGTAGGTGCTATGGTCACTAGTTCTATAGCACTAACACTACTTTTACCTCTGCTGTTATTAGCTCTGCACAGTTCTAGGTGACTAGGAGAGAGGACAGTCTGGCTATGGAATAATTTTACCACGTGCCCTTCTGGTTGAAACCTTAGTTCACAATCTATCAGTTTTACATTAGTTTTACATCTGCTATCTAATTTGCAGTGTTCAAATTCCTCAACATATTACTTATGGCAAGTATTTATCTACAGTATATGTAAAAATTATTGAAGCATAAATACAAGAAAGGAAATAGGATCTCAAGGTTGGAGAATGGCAGGATTGGAGTCAGAACTTTAATCTGGTATTTTATCCACTCAGTTTCTTAAAAAAGAGTGGGGGGAAAAGCTATCAACAAACTTATTTCTGTTTTTGTTTTCTTATCACATGGGTAGATCTTCACCCCATTTGGATAATGTATTTGGGATGGGATGGTGTAAAATATAGGCTATATAGAATAAGAATTTCACTTTGAGGGTCCTGCATCCAACCTCAGTGTTAAACTGTTATCCACCAGAACAGCTGAAGCTCAGGAACAGAGGGGGATCTGCAAGATTGACAATGTCATCAAGGAAAATGCAGAGAAATTTAAAATATATAATCCAGTTTGAGCTATGATACCTGCCTCTTCACAAGGCATGTACTGACTTGCCATTTAGCAGATTCTCATGCAAGCAACTCTGGATAACGAGTTCCAGGGTGAGTGGCAGTAGGAAATGAATTTTCAGAGATGGTCAGAGATTCTCCCAATCAAAAGTGAGAAAATAAGTTATCTGTGGGCATTTCACGAAACCAAGTTACTCCAGTTTAGTTGAAAAGTTTTTTCAGGTACAAACTAACTTAATTTTGCTATGGAAGTAAGAGTCTTATTTTAAGACAGAGGGACATAAATGGAAAAATGAAAGCACTTTTGGAAGGTAAACTTAATATCTTAGAAATAACATTAGATCCAGAAACTGGAGTTCCTCTTCTGAATTCTGGCACTAGAGCTCAATCCCTTTCCTCATTTTGGTGTAACAGGCTAAAAGTTTGTGACCTTTCAAAATTCATATGTTGAAATGTGATGGTGTTAGGTAGGGCTTTTGGGAGAAAATTAGGTCAGATGGTGGAGCATTTATCCATGGGATTAGTGCCCTTATAAGAAAAGACAACAGGGGTGCCTGGGTGGCTCAGTCAGTTGAGCATCTGACTTTGTCTCAGGTCGTGATCTCACAGTTTGTGGGTATGAGACCCACAGTGGGCTCTGTATGACAATTCAGAGCCTGGAGCCTGCTTTAGATTCTGTGTCTCCCTCTCTATCTGCACCTCGCCTGCTCGTTCTCTCTCTCTCTCTCTCTCAAAAATAAATAAACATTAAAAAAAAAGAAATGAGAGTTTGTTTTCACTGGCTTCTCTTCACCATGTGTGGATACAAAAAGATATCCATCTGGAACCAGGAACAGTATCCTGACTAGACACCAAATCTGCAAACACATTGACCTTGGACTTCCCAGCTTCCAGAAATGTAAGAAAGCTGCATATATATATATATATATATATATACACACACACACACATATATATATTGCTGCATATACATATATATATATACTGCCGCATATACATATATATGTATATACACATATGTATATGTATGTATATATATATGTGTGTGTGTATATATAGATGTATATATATGTGTATATATATACACACACACACACACATATATACGTGTGTGTGTGTGTGTGTGTGTGTGTGTGTGTGTGTGTATTCATTTATTCATTCCCCCCAGGGGAATTAGTTGGTAAACATTTACCTTACATACCACCTACTGTGTCCCAGTGCCTAGAAACCTGCTTACAATATCAAAGAGGTCCAACGGCTGTTTATTGATTGAATAAAATGAATGTACACAGAAATAGGTTCTTCTGGAAACTATCACTATACTTATTACTATAGTAATAAGATGACTATAGTCACAAAACTTATGTGTGCTCTTTTATAAGGAGAGGGAAACAGCTTGATTTATCTATATCATCTATCTGTCCATCTTATGTTAAGGAGTATTAACCAATTTTAACCATTTTTTTTCTAAGGGCTTGAGTAGATATTGGGGAATACTGCAACTTGTGTTCCATAATTATTCTTCATTATACAGGCTAGTAATTACTGAGTGTTCGTTAAATGTACTTCCCTGTTAGAAACCAATCTGGGACATTCATCAGCCCTAGTAATTTGGGGTGTGTTTGTGTGTGTGTGTGTGTGTGTGTGTGTGTGTGTGTGCATGCATATGTGTATGTGTGTATTTAATCTACTTCTTGTCAATAAACAGTATATGATTACTGATGTTCAGATGGGTCTCAAGATAAATTACTTATACTCTAAATTAGATTTCTCATCTATGCATTTGGAAAATACAACATACTTTACTGTTAATTTCAAGAATTAAAGAAATGAATGTTTAGCCAAGTGCTTATAATAATGTGTTAGAGTTCTCCAGATAAACAGAATCACTAGGTATACATGCATATACAGATATTTACATACAAAGATACTTATAATACACAAATATATTTAAGATGTCCCAAGACCTACATTTGATAAGCTGGAGACTCAGGTGAGCTGATATTGTGAAAAGGGTTGAAAAGCAGGAGGGTCAATGGTGTACATTTCAGTCTGAGGACCAGCAGACTCGAGGCCCAGAAAGAGCCAATGTTTCAGTTCAAGTCCAAAGGCAGGGAGAAGAAAAACTGTCTTATCTCAAAGGAAGGAGGATTTCCCTCTTACTCATTTAGGATAGTCAGTCCTTTTGATCAAGTGATTTGATGAGGCTCACCCACATTCAGGGTGGCAATCTGCTTTACTCAGTTTATTGACTCAAATGTTAATTTCCTCCAAAAACACACCACAGACAATCCCAGAGTAATGTTTGACCAAATATCTGTACATCTGGAGCCCAGTCAGGTTGACACATAAAATAATCATAAACAATTAAATCCCCAGTATAAGTTGTTATTTATAACTATCATTATGGCTATCATCTATAATATTAATATCACATTCTTAATATTAGATTATACGCATTTTTCTAGGCATTTTTACACATAGTATCTTTTGCTGACATTACTCCTTCACTATAGTATTTCAATTATTAACTCTCAAAAAGCACTGCCATAGCAGCTCATTGTATTACTTTTGGTGTTAAAACACATCAACAAACAAGAAACAAACAAACAAACAAACAACAACCTAGAAAGATACTATCATTTAGCCTTGTATTCCTCTGCTATGTTGCACACAGTAGGGCCATTATAAATTATTTGTTAAATATACTTGGGAATATCCACGGCAGAACTCTAGGGCCTTATTTAAAGGAGAACAGCACATCTGTTAGAGAAGAGCAGGTGCTTATTTTAGCAAATGATATAGGCATTATTTTTTCTTGCTTCTATCCTCTACAAAGTCCCTGAGTTAAGATTTATTCTTCAAAGAGTTAAAGGTCATTATATAAAAATGACCTCTCAATGTAAGAATAGCAACATAGTTAAAAGTTCATAGTTTGGACAGTCAGCGTTAATGCAGACTGGAGAAGTCATTTGGCAATTCTCCCCCTTTCCCTAGGTAGCTTGATGAATGACCATTTCCTTTATTCTGTGTTCAGAAGTTTTATGGGCCATGGAGAGTGCAAGATCAGAATTATTTGCGCCTGAAATCAAAAGAAGTATTATCCGGCTATGCTTAAATAAATGTAGTAAAAGAACTGGACAAAGCATTTCCAAATACCAAAAACTCGACGTTTCAGAGAAATTTTGAGAGTGTTTGCAAATAAATCAGAGAGAAACTCTATTTGTAGTTTCAAAAGAAGGTCAAAGCTCCTAGCATTGCAAATTATTTTAGGAATTGGTATTCATTCAGGGTTCCACTGAATTAAATTAAGAGTGTGCAAGATTGATTATCTAGAGCTCTAATTTGGGGAAATTTCCAGATATTTTCAAGGACTAAGGGAAACACTGACACCATTGCCAATTTTGTTTAAAAAATCACAAGTTTGGTTAAAACTTTTATGTAAGTTTTATATATTCCAGGAAAAAGAAAGTTTGATATACACCAGACTTCTGGCAGAAACACAGAATAAGAAATGAGAAAGGGGAAGAATCCCAAACTCTATGTCTGAGTCTCAAAATTTCTATTCATGATCGTCTAGATATTCTGGGACAATTATTATTATTTTATAAAGGTCTCTTCCATCATTAGATCACATATGCTCAAAATGGATTTCCTTTCTTAATACTCTAATTTTAACAACTGTTCTTACTCATAGCTCCCCAGTGAAAGGTGATACCTTGATTCTTTGCTCCCTAAATTTGTCTTAGAAACAGATGCATCCATTTTGTGTCATTTGTCATTCTTGTTTTGACTTCTATATTCAATACATTTTTGAAGGCTAGTAATTTTGGCACCTGAATTTCTCTTGAATCCACAGACCTCACTTTATCTCAACTACCACCTCCCGTCAGGTGTGGGCCACCGTAAATAACTGAACCCAGCACCACCATCACCACCACCATCACCACCACCACCACCACCACCATCATCATCATCATCATCACCTCCAAAACCTTTCCTGCATAGTTGTCCCTTCCACAGAGAATACCAAAGAGTGATCTATCTGATGCATGAAGTGATCTGATCTTGTCATTTCTCAGATTAAGAGCTTCTATGTCTACTCTACAGCTATCACTGTAAACCCCAAGCTTATCAAGCTGTTCTAGAAGGCTCTCCCATGATGTCCACTACCTTATTCTCCATTCACTCACAACTTCTCATGTTTTCATGTTCAAGTCTCTAGTCATATCAAACTTCTTCCATCCTGTGAAAGTAACTCACATTCTCTGGTCTACTGAACTTTGCAATATCACCCCAAACCTGAGCCATTCCCGGACACCTGCTCATTTATTTAGACTAAAGCCACTAGTTCTCTGATGCCATATGGGTTGACACTTCCTTTCCTGAAAGCCCAGGAATTGCTCATGTGCCTTCCTTATGTGTTCTCATCATACATATCACACTGTAAATCATACATTCCTTCTAAGGTACTGAACAGCCTATTTCCTTAGCTGTCTTCTCAGTCCACAAGAACAAATCGACAAATTCATCAGCATAAAGTAAGGCTTTATCACAGATTCTGAACACAGATATGTCTCAATAAGTATTTGTGGAATGAAGAAAAAGTGAGTTTTGCTACATGGAATGATTATAGAGAACAGGACTTAAAGCAACGTCTCTCCTCTCCTTTTCTCTCTACACCCCACCCAGCCCTCCCAATACTTGGATTCTCACTGAATCCTGTGTGCTTTATTCCTTTCTCCTTTTCCATAACAGCAACTTTCATGATGATCTATTTCCAATGGGTTTTGGAGATGGTGGTGAAGGGAAAGAAGAAGAGGAGGGAAAGAAAAGGGAAGAAAAACTTGGAACGGTAGCAGAAGATTTAATATTCATGAAGCATTTATTATGTGTCAGGCACAATGCCATAAACTTCACCAGAATCTCTCAGATCATCATTACATCAGGCAAAACTGTCACTCTCATTTTATAGAGAGGAAAGCTGAGTATAGTAAGGGGCCCACCCAAGAATTGAACCTGGGTTCATCCATCTGTCTCCCAAGTACACAATTTTAGAGAAACCATACAACCTCCCTCACTACACATTAAACCACTGCTCAGATCATTAGATGTGTACTGAGCTCTTGAGTGAAATCCTCTGATCCCTTTAGACCATAAAGGGAGTGTCAAGATTTGGGGACGTGACAGAAAGAAATGGCAGAACGAATGAAGCATATGTCTTTCTTTTCCTATGCATGTATCTCCTCCCCTCTTGTGCTAGTACTTTCCTCAATGACTATTCAGTGCGTTAACAATGGAGTGGAAGAACTTCACTTTCATCCCAGGAGCACATCCCTAAACTGTTTCAGACCAGAAATGTTTAGAGTCAAAATCTAGGTCCATAAAGCCCATTTCATAGTACAGGTTTCTCCCTTTGCTGCAGATCTGCTGACTCTGCTTCATTCAACATTTTCTTTTCCAAGGATCCCCAGGTGTTTCTTCCTGACATAGTCCATTACACCTCTAGCTGTTGAGAGATGAAAGCTGCTGTTAATGCATCTGGTGCCCTCTCCAAGAGCTGCATTGATTTTAGGTCCTACATTGCAATTCCTTTGTCTGATATGTGGGAACAGGCTCGCCCATTCATTTATCACAGGTGCTATTTCTCATGTGTTTGAATTTTGCCTTTGCTTTTCTGAGACCTACACAGACTAGTGCTGTACACATTGCAGGTGTGTGGTAAATATCAAATATTTATTGAATGAGTATAAGAAACTGTGTAACTTTGTATGACTCTTAGGAAGGCAACAGTTGGTTATTGCTTTTCCTGTTGCTCAAATGTACCCACCTCTCTCATACTTGCATTTACTTCTTTGTTACATAAGCTTTCCTTCCCCATGTGAGTTAATTTGGTCTGATCTAATTTTTGAGATTCCACTCAGGATACCCCCTGTTCTTATGAAGCAAGACTATGTGCACCTGTCTTTCTGTACCAGTTCTTTTCTCACTGGGCTGTGAGAGCTGATTTACTCACATGTGTATGGTGTCACTGACCAGCCTCTTTGCTTTTCAAGATCAGGGGATTTAATTGTCCATCTTTATCATTTTATATTGTGACTAGAGCCACAACATGTTACAATATCTTTTGTTGAGTGAACAAATAACTATTTTAAAGCCTCACTAAATTCAAGATAAGCATATCAATACAATCACCTGCAAACCAACAGTTTGAACAAGATATTCTGGACATTTAGTGTTACATTATTCATTCAGGCTCTCAGCTGCACTAAGGACCAAAGTTGGCTCATCTTTTGAATTTTGGCACATCCACTAATGTACTAATGTTTCTTCTGTAATTGGTGATTTTCCCGACATTGGGGGAAAGCAAGAAGATAGAAGGATTCTTCTTCCTCTTCTTCCTGCCCCTCCTCCCTCTCTTCTTCTCTTTCTGGGAACTTCTTCTCTTTCAACTTCCATTTCTCCTTCTTATGCAAAGGAGGTATTGTAAAGGGGTAGAGTGTAGGTATTTCACATTTGAATTTCTGAGAACCGTCCTTAGTTTTCCTATGTCTTAGAGACTGTCATATAAACTCTGAAGGCTTTTCTCATCCCTAAAATGAAACAATGCCTTCTTTTCACATCTTAAAGTGTTGTTGGTAAGATCAAAATATGTTATTCATATTTATGCTCTCTGGAAGTACTCAAAAGAATGGAACCTCTGCTAATCCTCTACGGACATCCTCCAATATCTCTATTTACCTCTGTATTTATTTACCAATCTTTATTATAGTTCCCAAATAACTCCAAGTTATATCCAGGTACTGGTGTTCTAAACATGAACTACTGAACTTTTATTTATTATTTACCCTGTGTATATGCTTTTACTTCACCAAACTTATGTGCTCTCTGGCAAAATGCCAAGAGTTACTTCACCTTGAAGTAAATTTAATTGGCTTGTTCATTTAAATACAAATAGAGGGCGTTTTAGTAGTACTGAATTTAAAGTTGTGACTTTAACTTTTAAAGTTGTGGCTTCAGGGGTGCCTGGGAGGCTCATTCAGTTGGGTGTCTGACTCCGGCTCAGGTCAGGATCTCATGGTTTGTGGGTTCAAGCCCCGCGTCGGGCTCTGTGCTGACAGCTCAGAGCCTGGAGCCTGCTTCAGATTCTGTGTCTCCCTCTCTCTCTGCTCCTCCCTTGCTTGCACTCTGTCTCTCTCTCTCTCTTGAAAACAAATAAACATTACAAAAAGTAAAGTTATGGCTTCAAATGCAGCTGTTTTTCAGAATTAACAGTGGAGTTAACAACAACAAAACAGATTTTTAATCTTTACCATAGATCCATTGGGGGTCTGTATAAAATATCTCTTCTGCTGATTATGGTGATCAGTGCTTGTGTTCCTTAGGAAACCTTGTACACCAGCAACTACCAGAGAATTCTTCACCTAGGTTATCAGAGGAGCTACCAAGGAAGGGTCTTCATTCAATGGAGCCAATTTACAGGCCTCTTGGTGCTTTAGCTTTTGAGTACACTGCCTAGCTTTATTTCCTAAGAGAGATCTGGCCAGAAATATTCAAATTCTACCACTTATTAAATGTGTAATAGTAGTAAAGTCACTTAACCACTTTAAGCAAGTGATTGGAAATGGACAGAAACCAAATGTGCTAAGTTCATCCCTTTGCAAAATAAAGACAAAATAGAACTTGACTCATAGGCTTCTACAAATTATGATGCATAGGAAGGGCCTAGTTACTTTCCATCATACCTCTCATGGGCTTGTTGACAGGAGTGAATTAGCTGATGTATATAAAGGGCCTACAAAAGTTCCTGGCGTCTATAGCTGCTCAGTAGGAGTTAATTATAGGTTCCTATTGTTATTGGATTGTACCTAACTTGGTCGTGTGCCTTCTTTTACTTCCTGTAACATCCATTTACAATTCACTGTCCTCACACACTCATTGTGCAAGAGTGCACTGAACAGCCTCTGTGTGTGAGTGCACGCTGAGCCTCTGTGCCTAAAATGCCCTCCCCTGTGTCCTGGGATTGCCTAGTCTCTTCCCATCCTCTGCATTGACTTTCAGATGTCAGCTCTGCCTCTGCACCTGTACTGACTCCTTGGCTTTTATGGAAAGTTCTACATGTGAGTTTCCCTTTCCCTCTGGGACACACTCTACTTACTGCCTGTGCTCATCACACAACATCATCATTGGTTGTTTTCATGAACTTACAGGGCTCCCACATACAGCTGTAGAGGTTGTGCCCTGTACGGGATCCTATGACAAGTGGGTGGATGTTCAAATGCAGCTCTGGTTATTAGCCAATGCTCTTTGGCATGGGACTGGATCTAATTAGTTCAAAAAGAAGAAGCATGTTTTACAATTTAGCTGCCTGTAGAGGCTGAATTTGATAATTTATCTAACCAAAAAGGTATACCTTTTTCTAATTAGCACAATTGGCCTTGGTGGCTCTAATTGTGTCCTCATTAGCATGCAAGCTCCTTCAGATCTGGAATTATAATCATCTTTAAATTCATTCATTCATGCACCCAGTCATTCAATCATTCAACAAACATTTATTAGACACCTACTCTGTGCTGGTCTATTTCCTAGACTGGATTTCTATACTTTGTCCCTCACATGGTAGATAATACACAAATGCCACAGTTTCTACATATAGTTGGCTATAATTTGTTTCCATGAGTAAGTGTCTGGATGACTATGAATAACTAGCATGCTAGTTGTCGCTTACCTTAATCTTTATTTTCTAATCACTGACTAAAACTTTGATATCTGCATCCCTTAAAGACAATATTCAATAATAATAAAAAGAAAATAGCTCATAGGAGGGAAAGCTACCAACAAGTATGTTCATTTTGTATAGTCATCCATCCATCCACATTCAATCTTTATGTGCAATTACCACACGCTCAGTTGGAAGTTACTCCTGAGGAATACACAGGCATTTAATTTAGGTCCCAGTTCTGTAACATTCAAACTTCAGTATTTTATTTTATTTTATTTTATTTTATTTTATTTTATTTTATTTTAAAAATGTTTTTAAAGTTTATTTATTTATTTGGAGAGAGACAGAGACTGTGAGTGGGGCGGGGCAGACAGAAAGGGAGATAGAGAGAATCCCAAGTAGGCTCCATGCTGTCAGCACAGAGCCTGATACGAGGCTGAAACTCACGGAATCATGAGATCAAGACCTGAGCCAAAACCAAGAGTCAGATGCTTAACCGACTGAGCCACCCAGATGTTCCTATTTATTTATTTCTTAAATTTTTTAATGTTTTTTATTTATTTTTGAGACAGAGAGAGACAGAACATGAACAGGGGAGGGTCAGAGAGACAGGGAGACACAGAATCTGAAACGGGCTCCAGGCTCTGAGCTGTCAGCACAGAGCCCGACGCGGGGCTCGAACTCACAGACCGTGAGATCATGACCTGAGCCGAAGTCGGAAGCTCAACCGACTGAGCCACCCAGGCGCCCCCCCCAATTTATTTTTTTTTTAAGTTTTATTGATTTATTTTGAAAGAGACAGAGACAGCATGGACAGGAGAGAGGCAGAGAGAGAGGGAGAGAGAGAGAATCTCAAGCATGCTCTGCACTGCCAGCTGTGGAGCCCAATGTGGGGCTCGAACCCACGAACTGGGAGATCATGACCTGGGCTGAAACCAAAGGTCGGACGCTTTACTAACTGAGCCACCCAGGTTCCCCTCAAACTTCAGCATTTTATTTATTTATTTAAAAAATATTAATGTTTATTTATTTTTGAGACAGAGAGAGACAGAGCATGAACAGGGGAGGGTCAGAGAGAGAGGGAGACACAGAATCCGAAGCAGGCTCCAGGCTCTGAGCTGTCAGCACAGAGCCCGATGCGGGGCTTGAACTCACGGTCATGTGAGATCATGACCCGAGCCTAAGTCAGACGCTCAACCGACTGAGCCACCCAGGCGTCCCAAACTTCAGCATTTTAAAGTCAGTAAACAATATACTTCTTTAAGAAATAAACTTAAATACTAGTAAGCAATGGTAATAGGAAGTTACAGAAGAAGAAACAATGCATAGTACTCTAAACTGCATTATCTCTGAGCTGAGTTTTAAGGGAAATAAAATTTACCCTAGAAAGGATTATAGAGATTGGTCATTCAATGCAAAACCTGTACAAAAGCACACAGTTAAAAATTAAACTACAATAGCAAAATATGTTTTTTGGGGGAAAAACATGTTTTGGCTGAAGACCAAGTTTCTGTGATAGCACTGAAGGAAGTCTTTCAAGGGACAGGGAGAGACTGTGTAGAAGGGTCCAAAAATATCAAATATCTGAGGTTTCCCAACAGGCCAAAGCTAGAGAGACAGATTAGTGTCACTGAGCAGACGTGAATTGGGCTAGTGAATAGATAGGGTGTATTCCATTTGAAGAGAATTATCATTAACCTGGTTGAGCCATGTTGGGATAATATCTTAATAGCAGCTTTTAAGCTATTGTTTACTATGAAATCTCTTTTTTTTTTAAGATACACACACACATACACATGCACACACACATATATACCAATCTAACCATATCTTCCAATTTATAACTTCTAAGACAAGGATTTGTTGCCAATTTTTATCCTGAAGCACTGCATTTAAAAAATAATTCTGGCACAGGTGGAAGTATTGCTCAAAGTATGGAGCCTTGGAAACTTACATCCAAACCCTCTGAAGTGGGTCTGAAGTGAATGCTTGGTCCTGGGCCTCAGCCCACATATTTGGATTGAAAACAGCTAGAGTCTGCATGGAAAAGACTGAGCCGGTGTAGGGAGAAGCCCAAAAGGAAAATGGCCATATAGTATGTTATCTCCTCATGTGAGGACAATAAGATTTATGCTATATTTTTCACCTTTACGAAATAATTTTTCCTTTCTGCCTACTGTGTAAACTAAGGTATGACTTTCCTTATGGGAACAATGATCATCTTTGAAATATCAGAGGTGGTGACAGTTGGCCTGCTGCTTAGTGCCAACACCAATCCCTTGGTAAATTAGAGATTTAATAAGTGACTTAATAACTCCTTGGTAATCACTGTCTATAGCATCCTGGTACACAGAGACCTCCTTATTAATGTACATTGTTGACCTGGAAGATAATGCTTTTATTGTTCAGCTCAGGCCAGTGCAAATTTTAAGGAGCTCATTCCATGACCTCCACATTAAAACACACATATATACACATTACTCTCATTAAAATTAATGACTCTTATGCTTACCCACAAAAAGGAGACTCCATCACTCGCTGTGCAGCACCAAGGGACATCATTAGATAATTTTGATTGAATACATTAAGACATAAGCACTTACTTTCCCATTTACAAAATTAATAAAATTATCAAATCCTAATTTAAAATCCTTTTACTGTCACTCATGGAACTTTCCTTTTTTGACCTATTTCATCCTTTCACTCTGTCTACCTACTAATAAAAATTCACCATATAGAACATAATGATAAGCTCCAAAGTATGTGAAATATTTTCACAGAATCCTAGAGCCCCAGGTTTTTGATATTGGGTAATTTTCATGGGCTGAAAATTACATTTTTGTTGGGTGAACTATTGAGACACTCATCCTTATTACTGAATTAGAACTGACCTCAGTTAATTAATGAAAGAGATTGTCTTATCCAAGAATATACCAACTGGGAAGTTATACACTGGGAGAATAAAGGCATAGAATCTGGTACATTCTTGTCCATATCTTAAACTTTTCTTATCAGCTCAGTTACAGGCAAATTGAAATGTGACAAAAACTATCAAACACCAGAAAAGATCTTTGCAAAATCAAAAACAGTCCAACATGCACAGTACAGAAAAATGTGTTTTCTAATGCCAAAGAAACATTGTGACCCTAATGGTACCAACTTATTGCTGGAAATATGTTGAGAAAAATGCCCAAACTTACCTCAAAATGAGATCATTACTGTTTAATTTAGGGATAGTGCTAGTTTAAAGACCATCTCATATTGACAAAGATCAGAGGAAAGAGCTCTTAAAGCTGAAAATACGAAGGGAATATTAAAGAGAAAAGCACACAATTAGGAAAGAGCTTGAGGCTGTAATTCTATTTTGACCATGATAGGCATGCGTCTCCTTTCTCATGGTGATCCCACTCCCAATGCTAAGAACTGAGGTCAAGAATACTATAGGTTCCATGTAAGGAATGGCAAGGGAAAGGGTAATACTGAAGAAAGCAAAACCAACTGCATTTATTCATTCAATGTTAATTGAAGGTTCAGCAAGCAATTCTTTAATGCTCTGGAAAAAGGAGTGCAGAAAATAGGAGGAATATTTCACCCTGTCATGGGGCTCAATGATAATCTGGTGATTTAAATAAAATCACAGACACAAGTCTTTTTTTAAATAGGAATCATTGTAACTGTATTAAAGCATTAAAAGTGGACATAATAAACAAAGTATTTTAATACATGTTCTCTTTAGATATTGAATGTTTTATCGTTGTCTCAGAAATATGGTTCGGGCTGGTTTGTATTTTGACAATGTAACCCATAAAAATTAACAGAACAAAAAAAAATACTTCAAAAATTTGGATTGTTTATTCATTCAGTGTCATGTATTACCATCTTCTGTGTTTGAGTCTTGTGTTAAGAACTAGGATTACAGGTGTGATTAAACATGGCTCGGATTTTCAAGAACACATGGCCTACTGAAAATGGCCGGACAGGCAATTCATACTTTTAGGGCCCTGGGTTACTTCTACTAAGGGTTTGGTAAAATTTTCTGTGTTCTCCTTTCAGACAGAAAGTTCAACAAATACTCACAGGGCTACACAGAACCTTGTTTACAAAGAAAAGAAAGGTATAGATGTTCTAGAAGTACCATGAAGAAGCTACTGTGAAAATTCATTTTGCAGCCATTACCAATGAACAAATCTTACCTTTCCAGTCCTTTTGTATAGAGCTATAGTTTGTTGTATTTGATTTGATAGTCATTACTATTTTCACATCTATCTGGAGAATATTGTTAATGTACAGGATAGTCGGTATTCTAGGCATGTTTAAAGGCATGATCTTAAGTTGGATCCTCAACACAATCTAAGCATTATTATTATCTATATATTACAAATGAGAAAATGGAGGTCAGGGAAATTGAGTGGTCTAAGGTCATACAGGTATCAAGTGACGAAGCCAGGATTCAAACTCAGAGGGCTGATCCCTAAGGCAGGTCTTCTTACCTCTTCATTAGCATTGCAACCGGGTCCTTGCTAAAAAGCTGCTCCATTTCAAGTCATATCATCATTCTGGGAGCCAAGTACTGGTTCCATTAGATGCATGGGGTTCCATATTCACCAACATAGCATAGACCTCAACAATTCTTGAACCATCTTCTGACACTCCTCTCCAATCTGGTTGAAGGTGGAGTTCCTTCTTTTTATTCCCTGCTATCACTGTACAATCATATCTGGTAGTTTTACATTTCCTTGTCTTCCCCACCCAATTTTGATTCTTGAAAAGAAATTTTCATGCTTTTCTCATCTTTTTATCCCTAGTCCCTAGCATAGGATCTAACTATGACAACTACAACATTACATGTTAAATAAACAAATAAATGACCCTGTAAGCAAATGACAGCAATACCGTTCATTCTGCTTTGCTAACTATAATTCAGCCATGCAATACTCCTGAGAAGTTATTTCTAGGAAGAGAAGAGCTAACTAGAGAAATCTTATACTCAAGTTTTATTGTCCTTCATAGCATTCTAATAAATAACAAGAACAAAAAAAAAAAAAGACAGGAAAAAGAGTCTATGAGCAAGTTAACGTACATTGTGACTGTTCATATGTTGCAAAAAATATTTTGTGAAAACTGATATAGACCAATGTTTCTTGAACTGGGGTTCTGAATCAGCAGCATCTGTATCACTGAAAAAATTTTAGATCCAGAAATATGCAGCATTGGGGCTTGGCAATCCAAAATTTGAGAAATACTGGTATAATCACTCCCAGGTCCTTGGTACTAGTTTAAAACTAACCACGGCAATCTTGAGTTGGCCTTTTTGTCACTCAATTTATTTTATATTGCATGTTGGGGGTATTGAGGGGAATGTTACTGGTTCTAGTTCAGTAGCCTTTGAAGCACAGTCTCAGAAAACCCTCTTGGACCCATGTTTGTGGACAACTACTTTAGTGACCACATCCATAGAACACTCCTGGGACATTCTCACTTGTGCATACAGTAGGTACTCCATGAACATCACTCCCTGATTTAACAGACAAACTGGACTGACAGTACAGATCATTCAAGGAGTTGATTTTCTGGAATGGGTTAAAATAATACCCTGTCATAAGAGGAAATGCAACGTTCCAACCCTCTGATTCTAACAGAGTCTGTCAGAGTTCACCTTCTCTTTCCTCCTGCAACTGCATAATCTTCTCTCTCCAGTTGCTTTGAGAAAAATTCATTTATAATTATCTATTGATTATCATTGGGTGAGAAAAACCCATGTATCTCTTGCTTTTCTGTATTACTGTGTTGTTTGTTCAAATAAACAAGAAAACAGCCCCAAATCACAAAAGGCAGAGTCTGGACAATGTTCTGTACAGAGAGATCGCATTGCTCTCATGTTTATAGCAAGCTCTATTGTGCATTGCTGGAATGACTTCAGGGAGAACATGCTCTTTATCTGCACAAGTGAGTGCTTTTATTTTCCTGTCTTCCTCAAGGAGAAGATAGTACAATTATAGTTCAGCAATGTGAACTCAGGCGGAAGGGGAGGAGGGTGAGGAGTACAATCTGAACAAAACTTTTATCCGACAAGAGCTGTCTTCCCCTCTGCCTCTTTGTTAGCCTTAACAAAACGAACACAGTTGGCCACTGATGCCATGGATGCTGGCCTCTATGTAGATCATGTGTAGACAGATGAGTTGGTGTCTGCAAGAGCTAAGCCTGAAACAAAGCCAATTTTCAGGGAATTTTCAACTGCAGCTCATGGCTGATGGCAGCATTAACTCATCGCTATTAAGGAAACCACACTCAGATACCACCTCACACCAGTCAGAGTGGCTGAGATGAACAAATCAGGAGACTATAGATGCTGGCGAGGTTGTGGAGAAACGGGAACCCTCTTGCACTGCTGGTGGGAATGCAAACTGGTGCAGCCCCTCTGGAAAACAGTGTGGAGGTTCCTCAAAAAATTAAAAACAGAACTACCTTATGTATGACCCAGCAGTAGCACTGCTAGGAATTTACCCAAGGGATACAGGAGTGCTGATGAATATGGGCACTTGTACCCCAATGTTTACAGCAACACTTTCAACAATAGCCAAAGTATGGAAAGAGCCCAAATGTCCATCAACTGATGAATGGATAAAGAAATTGTGGTTTTGGGGTGCCTGGGTGGCTTGGTCGGTTAATCGTCCGACTTCAGCTCAGGTCATGATCTCACGGTCCGTGAGTTCGAGCCCCATGTCGGGCTCTGTGCTGACAGCTCAGAGCCTGGAGCCTGTTTCAGATTCTGTGTCTCCCTCTCTCTCTGCTCCTCCCCTGTTCATGCTCTGTCTCTCTCTGTCTCAAAAATAAATAAACGTTAAAAAAAATTAAAAAAAAAAAGAAATTGTGGTTTATATACACAATGGAATACTACGTGGCAATGAGAAAGAATGAAATATGGCCTTTTGTAGCAACGTGGATGGAACTGGAGAGTGTTATGCTAAGTGAAATAAGTCATACAGAGAAAGACAGATACCATATGTTTTCACTCTTATGTGGATCCTGAGAAATTTAACAGAAGTCCATAGGGGAGGGGAAGAAAAAAAAAAAGAGGTTAGAGAGGGAGGGAGCCAAAGCATAAGAGACTCTTAAAAAATGAGAACAAACTGAGGGTTGATAGGGGGTGGGTGATGGGTATTGAGGAGGGCACCTTTTGGGATGAGCACTAGGTGTTCTATGGAAACCAATTTGACAATAAATTTCATATTGAAAAAAAAAGACATCCTGGTGGTGGGTGTAAAATGTATTCACGTGTATTTAATTTAATTGAAAGACACTGATTTTTTTTCTCCTCCTTTAAAAACATGAAAGAGGAGTACCAGTGTGTCCTTGGGCAATTAAGGTAACTTACACATTGTAAATTACACATCTGCTCATTGTATCAGGCATAGGACCAATATGTCAAATCACAAGTGAAGAACAGGGTAGCAAGGGGCAAGAAGGAAACAGAAGGAACAGATTAGGAGGAGAGGCAAAGGTGAGATGCTCAGTGTTGATAGGTTAAGTATCCAATGAGCACATACTTAACATAAAAGGTATCTAAGGGTTAGAAGAGATACATACTTGTGCTGGATGGTGGACCAGCACAGAGAATCATAAATAAGTCACTTTGAGTGTCTTGGAGAAAGAGTCACAAAGGGAACAAAAGTGGACTTACTGCCTGGGAGAAAAGAGAAGAGTAAGCTGCAGGAGGGGGAAGGGTGATCATCTTGTATGAAGAGAAGAGCATTTTCAAAATGATGGAGACTAAGGAAGGTTACTGTTGGACCCTGGGGTGCAGAAGAGAAAGTGATAGAAGACAAGCCTGGAAAGTATATGGTATGTAACTGCAATATTGGCACTTTTTTTCAATGCAAACGTAATGGTTAGAAAGAAATGCACCAAAATATTAACTCTTATCATGTTATACTCTTATCATACAGAGGGATTACCTTTGCATTGTAAAAGTATAAATTGGTTTCATTTTATATTGCATATTATTTACTATTTTCCATATTTTCTGTGGTGAGCTTGTATTGTTTTATAATTAGAATAACATGTAATAATGTATTACTTCTATCACACAGGGTCATGGGGCAGATTAAATGTGACTATGGATTCATTAATCTAATGAACATTTGCATGCCTACTATAGGCAACACACTCTGGTAATTTCCTTCTTTTCTTCTTCTTCTTTTTTTTTTTTTTTATAACTCTGATAATTTCAAAGCTGAAGGAGAAAAAGAAAAGGACACTGCCTATTCTACTGAAGCCCACTGTTTTTACAGTGGAGACAGAAACACAACCAGACTGATGAGGAAAGTCAGGTCACATGGAAGCATGGAACAGTGTCTCTAATTTCAGAACACAGATTACTCGGACAGCTCACTGGAGGAGAGGGTGGCTGACCCGGGCTGGCATTTGAAGGACAGGTAAGAAAAGGCAGTGTGGCCAGAGAAAGCAGCATATATAGAGGCAGGGCCATGAAGTGGTATTTGAAAAACCACAGATAATTCTGTAAAGTAACATAGGATGAGAAGGAATGGCTAGATCCTATTGGAGAGAATCATCTAGAAACTCCAGGGTCCAGCTCAAGGAATAGCTAGATTTCATTTAAAGCTGGACTACCTGGGGAAGTATGTTTTGAAAGAATTGAGAGGAAGAGTTAGTTTGCCATGGAATGTGCCAGGACTGAGCTCAGTGGACCTGAAAGCAGGGTAGAGTTCCTAAACTTAAGCACGTAACAGAATCATTAGGAAGGCCTGTTAAAATACAGATTGATGCATCATGCTGTATACCTTAAACATATACAATAACGTAGGCCAATTATTTCTCAATAAACCTGGAAAAAAACAGTAAGAATTCATATTAAAACACACCCACACCCACGCACGTACACATACACACACACACACACAGAGGTTGCTGGACCACACTCCTCAAGTTCCTGATTCAACAGATCTAGAGTGGGGCCTGATAATTTACATTTCTAAAAAGTTCTCATATTATGCTGATACTGTTAATCCAGGGACCACACTTTGATAATCTCTGATCAAAGGACATGCAAACCATAGCATTATGCTCCCCTTGTTGAACAAATGTGGAATGTGTGCCATTCTCTGTGTCCTACTAAATTTGGAACAGATGTGGTTTGTCGTTGCACTATGTATACTTGCTCCATATTTAGGCTCTTGTGTAGCTATTTTTGTCCATGAGTGAATGTTCCAGGCTGCAATGTAAAATCACATTACTATACTGCTAGTGGTGGATCTTGCTCTTGTTGAAGGATGTACAAACTCAGTAAACTCTATGCTATGCTGTTTCTCTATTTCCCCTAAACAAGCAAGTGGCCAATACAAAGCATGTGAGTAAAAGCTACCTATGGTCAATCTTAACTTGCTTATACAGAGGAATTCAATACAAATTTGGTCAAGTTTGCAGAAAAATTAATTTTTAGATCTCTCTAGAAAGCAAGCCATATGTACTTTATTACATTTGGATTTTATTCAACATGCTTCTGTGAGCATCCAAGTTTTTCTCCTCTGACACCCAATGGTCGCTCCAGACTGCCCTCTGTTATACACTAACTAGCACGTCATACACAAGAAATACATGCATATGCTGACTTTCCAAACACCTAATTTTTCACTGGCACATGCTTACTTTACTTATATTATAACCACTGTCTGGCAGTGGTTTCCAGAGGCTCTGATCCCATGAGGGAAGGAATCCCTATTTAACATAAAAAAAAATAAAGTCATTAAAAATACATCATTCCTAGTCTACAAAAGAGATGTTGTGTGTGTGTGTGTGTGTGTGTGCGCGCGCGCGCACGTGCGCTCATTTGCTTGTTTTGTTGCTTTGTTTTGTTTTTGTGAAAACACATTAGAAGTCATGGATCCTGGTCATCAATTATAAAGCCAGGAGTTTCTTCCAAAAGACAAAAAAAAAAAGTTTCTGGATTTTTTTCCAATTGTAAAATATCACTTTTCATGGGATTGATTTTCTGTATTCTTAGAGGCAACAAATACAAAGGTTGCCACCAAACGGTGATATGTAAATAGAGAAGGATGTATGACATTCTATTTTTACTGAATAAATATATATACTTTCAGAGACGAAGAGGTAATGGGAGAAATTAAAGATTTTTTTATTGAAGTTTCCTCTATTATTTATTGATTGATTGATTGTAGACCCAGGTCTTAGCAAACACTTGGAAAAGAGGGGAAGATTAAGAAATATTTGCTAAGAAATCCAAATAAATGAATGGTTAGAGAATTCAAGATGAATAATTCTCATCATTTTTTTTTATAAGATAGCATATAATACGTTTGGAGGATTTTCCTCATTATATTTTTGCGCGCAATAGCTATTGCATTTCTAGTGGGTGCTCAATACCATACTTGGTACTGAGGATTTGACTGAACAAAAGCACAAGGGTCCTGACATCCACAGAACTTCCAGCTTAGTGGGAAAGGTAGATATGAATGCAAGATTCACCACATTTATTTACTACACCAAAATGAGTGTTCATATGGGGTGGGGAGAGGGATTGTAGACATTTAGTCAGTTGCAGTCTGAGAAGGCTTTCCTGAGGAATTGGTTCTACACAGCCGTTTGAAAGAAGAACAAGAATTAACTAGGCAATGCACAGGGCAAGGTGACCAAGGCAGAGGAAATGTCAACTGCAAAGATCTAGTGACAGAGCCAGCATGATCCTTCAAAGACCTATACAAGTGGCCCTCAAATTTGATATTAAGTGAATTATATCATGATAAGCATTGTAAACTTAAGAGTGGTGCTTGGACGTCCTATGCTTAATGACTGCATAACTCATATGACATAAGGATGTTTGTCCGTTGCAGCACAGGGCACCACTGCCCTTCTAAAGGTATAAGTTATACCTGGAGTCAGATGAGAAGGTGACTCATGACTGCACATGCTCTTTCATGGTTCAGAGTTGCTGGCTAAGCTAGTATAAACACAGAGAGTATTTGGGAGTTAAACCCTTAAACTTACACTTCTACATAAGAAATACTCTCATGCATCTGATGTAAAACCCCTTCCTTAGGCAGCCTGATTTATCTTTCCAGCTAAGGAGCTAGTGTGGAAGCAATTGCTAGTGACAGCACATTGGTAAGTCCACCTGGTGCTTATAATGGTCAGTGTGCAGACCTCCAGACCACTGTTATTGACCTGTTCAAAGCCATGGGTACCACTGGGAGGCTGTGCTTCACTTCTACTCCATAAATTTAGCAGACCAAGAAGTTTATTACTACCCTGAGACAGGCTGATGATGGAATGGCTGGTTGAGTTAGTGCCTCAGCTCTTTCGATCTATTTCCAATCACTGTTGGAGGAACCAAGACTGTGTAATGTGTCCATTTTTATTCAGTTCATGTTACTAAGACTACATAATAATGCTCCTAGAAGATAGTGTGTTGGGCTTTTAGCAGAATCTCAAAGGACTTCTAAGATTGCTCTGCGGTGGGGGGGCAGGCAGGAGGATGGGGTAGGGGCATTAACTCAAGATTCTTTCAGAAAGATGCAAACCAATGAAGAGACTTTGAGAACCTGACCCCTGGGTAGGTCATGGCTGAATTTGAGATCCTATTAGTGCAGGCATTTTTAAGTGGAATTTTAGTATAACACAATGTTGCCAAGGATCTAATGATAACTACCTTAATTCAAGCTCAATAATATTGAAGTTAGAAAAAAAAAAAACTTGGGATAGTCTCTCTGAATTTGTATCATCAGATCTAATTACATATTTTATAACCGCCCCATGATTTTTAGCTCACTCACCTCATCTATAAGAAAAGAAGGAAATAATTAGGACCTGGAAGTACAGAACAGTGATTAAAATTGCCTGTTCTGGCAATAGCCTATCAACATCTAAAAACTATTTCACTTACTGCCTGGAAAGCTTAATAATACCCTGAACCTCAGTTTTTAAACATATAAAATAAAGATAAAAACAGCACATACCTCAAAGCACGATCATGAGGACCGATTAGATTATCATACATAAAGTGCTTAGCACGATTTCTAGCACAGTTCTCTGTCAATCACCCTCATCAAGATGAAATATGATGTGCCACGTGGACCTTGTGAGTTGGAACAGCAATTCCTCACCATCATGCCACAATCCACTAGTGTTTGATGTGAAGGAAGGGAAAAGGTCAGAGCGACCAGTGTACTGCGAATGCCTGGCTCATCCATGCCCCAGAATGTAAACCATTTGAGCATCCCACTGAACAACCTACCAACAAAAGAACACATACTAAATGCCACACATTTTATAAGGGAGTTACTGATGAACATGAGATAGGAGACTGACAGGATCCAGGTTTATATTGAAGAAAGATTGGTCTCATATCACCAGGAATATAGGTTAACTTAATCGACACTGGGGCCAAGGTTCTATTATAGAAATCACTGGAAAGAATGAGTCTGATTGAAGGTAATGACGGTGGGGATGGAGGCAAGAGAACATTAAAAATACATATATTTAATGATAGAATCCTTCAGATTTTGTGGCCAACTAGATTTGGGGGCTTTGAAAGAATAATTATTCTGAGACCTGCTTTCAATTTTTTTTTTTTTTTTTTACCCCCTCAGTCCCTTTTTATTCTTCCATCCTTTCCAGGTGTCTCACTGGTTTCCAGTACCCATGAGACTTCTGTACCCAAGATGGGGAAATACAGAACAGGGACTAAATGGCAGAGATAGGGGCTCCAAACCCAGGAAATCTGATAGGATGGTCCTCTTGTGCTCAGCACATGCTGAGGAGACAGAAGGACATCTTTTAGTGTAGGGTGGATCTCTTTTCCAATCCTAGGATTCTAAAATGACTAGAGCAGGCTACTTTGGGTGTCTACTCCATCAGTATCCTAGAGACCAGCACTTAGAATAGAAAAATTGGACTGTAGGTCATCCGGCTGAACTGAGCAGTCACATTGGACATGAATCAAGAAACACATTTCTGTTTCTATTCAACTTAGGAAACACAACGCCAATACATGTGAACGGGAATTAGCATTTGTTTCAGGGTTTTGATATAAAAACTAAAATATTTAACAAGGTATACAGGGCTTACAAGCCAGTCCCCTGCCTAGCTCTACAGTGTCATCTCTCACCAGTACACCCCTTCATCAATACCTTCTGGCCCCACTAGCCATTCACTTCTTCACCCTTGCCCTCACAGCCACTCTGGGCCCTGCCGATTTCTTTAACTGAATCACTCCCCCCACTGCTGCTTCATCTGGAAAACCTCTCTCCATCATTCACATCTGCTAAGGCACGTCATCCAGGTCAGCCCCCTTGGAGACTGTTCTATGGGAAAAGTTAATGTTCCCATAGAATCCAGCTCTTTCCTTCAGAAAATGTCTTGGGTTGTTACAATACAGTTAAAATACTATACACTACAATTTGAATTATTTTATTTTTTTCCCAACTAGACCATAAACTATACAGGAGTGGGTCCTTTGCTTGTTTCAGTCTCAAAAAAGGCCTGGAACACTTTATTTTATTATTTTTTGAGAGAGAGAGAGAGAGAGAGAGAGAGAGAGAGGGAGGGAGGGAGGTTAAGGGAGCAGAGAGGGAGAGAGAAAATCTTAAGCAGGATCCACCTCCAGCAGGGAGCCCAATGCAGGGCTTGATCTCAGGATTCATGACCAGATCATCATGACATGAGCTGAAATCAAGAGTTGGATGCTTAACCGACTGAGCCACCCAGGCACCCCGAGCCTGGAATATTCTACATGCTCACATTGCTGAATGAAAGAATGAATGGATAAACCGTCATTGTAACATGTAATTTTTACATACTCTTCCCAAAGGAGACATTATCTCCATTATGATAGATGAAGGAAGGGGGGCTGAGAAAGATGATGTTAATCTTGTCAAGTCACAGATGCTGGATTTGACTCTTACCAAGGGTATCTTACAAATCAACTTCTTTTCTATGTCTCTTTTCTGCCTTCCAAATAGACAAAGTACACTCCACACAGAATACACACAAAAGTCACAGAGATAGTGCTCATCTTGGAAATATTTCCATTCTCAAACCTTTGACAATTGATTTTTGAAAGCCACGTGGCATGGCAAATGTTGCAACAGATCCAAGGCCACAAAGAAGCAAACAAAAACGGAACTAAAGTATGAATTCCTATATGTGGTTCTGGTTACTATTCCCTAAGAAAAATAAATCACACAGAAAGAACCCTCCCCCTAACTTTCATTTCTTAAATCTTTTTAAGTGGCTCAGAAAAGCTAGAGTCAGTGAGACCTATCAAAACCTCCACAAAAGAAGTGTTCCATACATAAGCTGATAACCAGAAGCAGTAAATAATAGGCAGGGAATAAGAAGATAAGGGTGTTATACGGAAAAGTATAAGGCTGAAACATATGAAGAAATATATGTGAGTGGTGACTCCAGTTTTCTGTTTAATTCATTTGCTCGTATTGTGAAAACTCATACACTGCTATATATTTATTTAATTCAGATGTTTGAGTCCTTGCCATAGACCAAACTTCTGCTACAACCCTAGAAAAATAAGATGAATTGAGTCAGGGTCTCTAGGCACAGATGATCACTGATTGACAGGAAGAAAGCTTAAACAAAAGACTTCCAACATAAAGTGATCACAACCATGATATAGGTATCTTTTCAATATTCTGGAATTGAAGAGAAGGAAATGATGAGGCTTGCCCTTTGCAGTTCTTCTTCTTTTTTTTTTTTTTTTTGGATTTTGTTTTCCTCACAAAAAATGTTAGTATCAAAGTTAAGAATGTATCCTTTATTGCACTCCTCATGGTTTAAGTGAAATCAGATGCAATTGGCATGGTTCGAGACACCGGACATTTTCAGGGCATAAACTAATTTAAATGAGAGTAATCTACAGGTAAATAGGCAGCATTCACACACTTTTTTGGATTGTTATGTTGAGAACCTCAAAATTGTCTGCTTAGGATATCCCCCAATTTCTGCAAGGGTGGCAGTCACATTGCCAAGCAGGCAAAAAAACAAAAACATATCAGAGGTGGGGTTTCTGAACGTACGGAGCTTCCATGATAGAACCAGCTTCTATACCGATGGAGGCTCTGCAGGTGGGAACTACCTTAACATAAAGGGTTAAATGTGGTGTCCCCACCAATTGAGAAATGAAGATCCATTTCTGAGGGCCCTGGGGAGCAGGCCTGGTCATTCACGGAATGAGAAAATGAAGGTTCCGTTTAGTTGGTGTATCGGCTTTCCAGCGCGTAGGTCAGTGGAGATGGAGAAGAATAAAACCAGGCAGAGGCACCGGCAAATTTCTCCCACTATTTCATGAGTGACCTCATTTGACTCTCCTTTCTGCTGCTGACACGTCCTTTCCTTTAAAATTACACGTAGTGCTAAACAAATGGGTCTCTTCAGAGTCACTTAGCAGAACTAATCAGTGCACCAGCCTGGTTTCAAAATGAAGGGTCCATTTCACGGCGTAGGAGGGCGATTACTTTCTTATCCTCTATCAGAGGTAGGGGTCACCTGCAACTCGGAGGGAATCAGGTCTCTGTTCCTTCATTCAAGACAAGAAATTGTACCCCTGTCACACTGAAATCTCAGTCTTCTGCCAGGAAACTAAATTCCTTTCAGTGTTTTCCTTCCAAATGCCCTTTTCCCATGCCAGCTAGAAATTGTGTTCAGCCTCTACACATGTAAGAGTTTAACAGTGATCTCTCATGATTCCAGGAGCAGTGTTTCTGTCAAGGGCAAATTGCTGGGTGGTGAGAAGCAGCTAGCTAGAAACACACACTTTAATAAACCGACATTTGGTAATTGGTTCTTATTCTCTAATCAATGGTGGAATGGAGCCACTCTGTTCTCCACCCACAGTAATTAGGGCTCATAAGCTAGTGATGATGGTTCGGGTGTGAGATCGAAAAGGAAAGGCAGTGTAGCAAACAGTTTGCACTTGGGTTTGCAAACACTGAATTTTGCCCCATTTAAAGTAGATCTCCAAACCAAACCATTACTGTTTAATGCCCAGGTGAGAGGTTATCCATTAAAACAATAACAACAAAAACCAAGTCTGCTTTAATTTACTGTAACTATAGTGTATCAGGGAGCAGATAAACTAATAGTAAACCCAATTAGATCTCTTTACAGTGATCTAGTGGATTCCAGTGCACAGGTGGGTTAAACTGTGGTCAATTTTACAACTGCAATTATCCTGAGTGGTCGGAGGTATTATCCTCATTTTATAGATGATGAAGCTGAGGCTTAGAAGCTTAAAAGTTTGTTGTCAAAAGTCAAAATGCAGTAACTAAAAAAAAAAAAAAAAGGGGGACTGGAACCAGATTTTCTGGCTTCAGGCCCAATGGGCTGAAAAACAGTAATGTATACTTTTGGAGTCAATGTGCTGGCCCTTTTTATTCTAGGGATATTGTATTTTCCTCAATCCTAGCAATATTGAGGAAAAAAGTCTCTGGAGGGACTTTGATGTGCACATGAGCAGTAGGAAGACTCTATGATAATAGCCTTGGGCCAAATCCCTCATGTCTTTATGCATAAAGAGATAAAATTGCCTTTATTCATGATGAGATACTAGTTTTAGTGATTTCATACTTGTAACAAGTGCCCGAGTACATTTTTTTTCTAAGTGACTTACTAGAGTGAAGTTTTCAACCACATTTTGGGCCTGAATGCAGATTAACGTCTTAATACTGTTCATCTGTGAGAATCACATGCCAGTCTCTGATTAGATTTTTATGAGAGATTTTCCCAATCAGACACTGTCCACACTCCTGACTGAGTACCTAGTTGTGCAAGAATAAGTATGATTTCATACAGACATGGAGCACTAAGCTAATTGCTCAAACTCCTTTAAATAGAAGACAGAAGAAAAGTAAGTTTAGCTCTGTAAAGGACAGGGAAACCTTTAAACTGTCAAAAGCTGTAACTAATTATGAGATACCATCAAAAAGCCAAGCTCAGTATCTTCAGTCCAACATATACAAAGAAAAGACATGTCCATTAAAAATTACCTGCCTCCTTTGTATTCATATTATCAAGAATATGAAAATTTAATGGAAACAAAGAAACAAACAAAAGACTAAACTCAGAATTATGTTACTAAAATCTCGCAGCAATGTATGTCTATTGAAATTTAGTTCCAGTAGGGACTGTCAAAACAGTCCTGAACAGGCAAACAAGTTCTCTGCAAATATTTGCCTATGGTGCCTGAAAGGTGCATTCAGAGAAGTGCAGCTTCTTGGCATGGAAGAACCATGCAAACAGATCAATGATGTCAAGTGTATCCATTCCCTACAATGTGGTAGGCATCTTATTCAAGCAATGGGGCAAATTCAAGCTCTGATTTTGCCTAATGCACGGGCTTCATAAGAGTTTATTAGATGAATGACTTCTTAGAAATGTTGCTACACTTTGCAAATGAATAATAGGGTATGTAAGAAAATGCTCAAGGAAATTTTATTTTTTCATTCCATGATATGATTGACAGTAATATGTACATATTTATCTGGAAGTAAAAATGAAGCTTAATCAGAACTAGACTCTAATTCTCTGATGATTTCTCCCAAGACACACCTTGATGCAAGAGAGAAAAGTTATGTATTATTTTTCCCTATTTTATTTTTTTAATTTTTTAAACATCTTCAAAGAAGCTACTGGAAAGGATCTTAAATACAAGAAAGATGAGACTTATAGAGAAAAAAACCAGAAATTTCACCAGGGATTCTATTTCATCACGTGTATATGATAAGCTATGTTCTGATTCTACAAGGTGGTATTAAGTAACTGAAAGCAGAGAGATTTTAAGTTTTGTTTGTATTTTTGCAAAATAAAATAAAGTGTATGTTCATGGTGGAAATTTCAGAAACATAGAAAAGGATAAAGATGAAACAAATGATTAATAATTTCAAAAATTATTGAAAACTGCTGTAATTATTTTGGGGATTTCTTCCAAACATTGTCATAGAAATGCTTTGCATAAATGTGTGCATTATTAGGCATACTGTTTTAGCATTTTTTTTATCTTTACATCTTCACTCTCAGGAAAACAATGGTTAATGAAATAACAATATATTTTGGAATAGATTAACCACGATTTATTTGTGTTGAATATGTCCAGTGATTTCTGATGTTTTGTTAAAACAGTAACTATAATAAATATCCATTGATACAGAGATTTTCCTGCATTTCTTTTGGATAAATTCCTAGAAGACAATTACTGAGTCAAATGACCTTCAGTTTTAAAACTCTAAATGCACATACCAAATGAATTTTTAAATCAAATATGATTTTCACTAGTACAATTTTTCCTTCCTTCCTCCTTCTCTTTCTCCCTGTCTCCTTACTTTTCTTTCTTTCTTGTCTCCTTCCTTCTTTCCTTTCTTTTATCGGAATAACCCAGTGTCATGGTTCCCCCCATGAAATGACAATGCTATTCCTTTTTGAGAGGCATATAACCATTCTAGAATATAATGCTGTCACTAACTGCTAACTCTATAATTGAAACATTGCCATGGTACCATGAAGTATGAAGTATATTTTTCAGAGTACTTCAATCTGGAATTGCCTTGAAATTCCATTGCAAGACAATTTCTGGTTTCAGCATAAATTTCACTTAAGAATTAATTCTACTGGTGTTATGGTACTCTTTCTTCTCATGGCTCTTCAATTTTTCAGAGGCACAGTTTATCGAAAGATAATAGTCAAATTTGTTACATGCTCCATATCCAGTATTATGTTTAGGACTTCACCTGCATTAGCTCATTTAATGTATACAATAATGTTATGAAAAAGACACTAGTATTTTGTTCTCATTTTACAGGTGAAAAAATAAAGAATCAGAACTATTAAATAATTGTCCTGGGTCATGATACTACTGTATTATGCTATCCATTCTGTGGGTTAGGAAATTAAGCAGGGCACACAGAAATAGTTTATCCCTTTTCTATAATGATGGAGGCCTGAGCTGGGGTATCTTAAAAAGCTGTAATGTCTGGGACAGTTCAACTGGGGCCATATATTTAGGAACTTTCTTCTGGCTATCAGCTGAATTCTTCACTTCTTCCCTACCTGATCTCTATGCGGTCTGACATGTCCAATGTTGCTTATTCACTTACACGTCTGATGTCTGAGCTAGGATGACTATCACAGCCAGGACATCCAGGCATATTTCCATCTTTATGTGGCATTTCCACATGGCTAGTTCAGGTTTTCTCACCGCATAGCAATTATAGGATAGTCAAACTTATTATATGGTGGCTGGCTTCTCAGAGTGAAAATTCCATGAGATTTATGATGGGGACTCAGAGGTCACACAACCTAGCTAATGCCATATTGCATTGGTCAAAAGGGAGTCATAGGCTTAGTCTAGAAAACAAAAACAAAAACACAGGAGGTATAGACCCCTACCTCTTAATGAGAGACATGTCAAAAAATAGTGGCCATTTTAATCCATTATACAAGGTTTGTTGGACTCAAGAACTCATAGACCATTCTTGAGTAAAGACATGGTTGACTATTTCTCAGTAAAGAGAATTTTACAACAATGCCAAAATTCCTTACATAATAACCATGTACAAAGTGGAGTTCTGTGGAAAACTGGGAAATCTGGGGAAGACCTTTATTACTCCAACTCCATTTTCCATGTTACATCTGCCCAAAGGGAGAAGTACTGAGATAACGCTTTCAGCTTCTCTACCCTCAATTCTCATTGTCTCTTTTCTTTCTCTCTTCTTCTTCTTCCTTTTCCTCTTTCCCCCTCCCCCTCCTGTTTCTACTGCTTCCTCTTCCTCTCTTTTTCCTTCTCTTCCTCCCCCTTCCCCTTCTTCTCCTTTTTTCCTCCTTGTCCTCCTTTTCCATTGTCTTTTCTCTTCCTTCTCCTTCCCACTAGATGATGAAAATTTATTTGGTAAAAGTTTTAATGTTTTGCCTCCCTTAGCACCTGCCTACTTGCCAATCAGAGATCAAAGTTCTCTACCAGTCCATGCTCTCAGTCTATGGTGATGGTGAAAGTAGTGGATGGAAGCCAGCATCTGTCCTTCTGTGAGTGGCTAGGAAAGTTTAATTCAAGGACAAACTTCCAAATGTCTTCAATATAAGCCAGTACATATAATTTGATATATATCTGACTTATTTGTCTCCATTTAAACTGGCTGGAAATCCGAACACAAAGTTATATGAGCAATAAATCGGTCCCTTCAGATTCCAGTACACAGTGAATTGACCTAGTGTTGACCTCAATCTCTTGTGAAGATAAGAATACCGAATTGAATATATTGAGTTTATTTTGATTTTTTCTATTTTACAAATGTACAAAATATATAATCTTTATAAATTCTAATATATGCTTTTAAAATTACTCTTTGGTTTACTTGTTCTTTTTCATACTATTTTATACTAATACTAATACTAATTTACAGAATAGTGTTAAAATGATATTGGTACAAACTTACTTAATTTTCTTGATTCAAATGTCTCTAATGTTTAATGTTTTACTATTAAGTGGAAGTTAGGATATTTATCATTTTACTTAAAAAAGAACATTTATGAGAAATACCTTTCTCAAATGAGATGGCCGTGGGCCTTTTTTTTTTTTTTTTTTTAATCTTATTACATTTACATCTAGATGGTTGTTTAGGAACATATTTAGAAATTCTAAAGTTTTCTTTGGGATTGGGGGCAAACTCCACTTCATGAGGGAGAAATATAGATGTTTTCATATCTACAAATGAGAAGAGTTTTTACAAATATTTTCTTTGTATTGATGTACTGATTTTCATGAATGAAATTGTGCTATAGTTTCTTTGTGTGTTTCCTCTCTTTGTCAGGTTTTAGTATCAGCCTTTTGCTAAGTTCATAAAATGAATCTGATAGCTTTCCACTGAAAATAACTGCTTTGATTAGATTCTTTAAACATATTAAATTGACACGTTAATTTTGGTGACTATTTAACTGATCACAAATTACTTTAGTCAGAAGGTCAATTAGTAGAAACATAGAACCTGTAAAATATTTAAAGACACAGCTAATGGGCTGGGGAATATGTGTTTAGAAACAGACACAGGCAGTATCTCTTGCATATAAACATTTCACCAAGGAAGGGGAGTTTATATATTTGTTGTTACTTTTCTAAGAGGAAAAAAGGAAATCAATGCTATTCAGTTTTGGACGGACTTTGGCCACACAGCCTCATTTGAAGAGATAGCAAGTTAGACCAAACACCAGCTGAATACAAATACCCTATTTACCATGTATATCAGAAATTAACAGCATTTAGAGTTTTCATGACAATAGTATAACAGGCTGACGCTTAATGAACTTATGAAGAGAAGAAGAATTAAATCCAAGCCCAAATTTACCCATTCAGCAAACATTTAGAAAACGATGGTTATGAGGTCAGGCAGGAAGCTAGGCACTGGGTCACAGGCATGAAGAAAGAGAGGATAATTATTATGCCTTTAATAAAGTAGTATAAATGGTTACTGAGCTCTCACAAATGCATTCATTCATAATGCTTACTTACTGGCATAATTAGAGTGATGATTTCCCTCATCATATATGCACAAAGTTTGAGGGAGCACTGTGATCAGAAGCGTCTATACCTTCCTTCTTTTTTCCCTTCCTGTCAGTTAAGAGAGATAGGGAGAGAGAGAGGACAAGGAAAAGTCAAATTTAAGGTATTACACTGCAGCCTTTTGTATCGCTGCAGTCTTTATCTGCTCTTCCACGTTATAACGTATCATGTTTAATAAATGAAGGTTGTAATGAAAAATCTTAATATCAAGCATGCCTATGCTGCAAACTTTCTAACACCATCATCCATACTTTGAAATCCTATGCATCCTTCAGATCCAATTCCAATGTCTATCTCCTTTATAGGAAATCTTCTGAGGTTGTCAAATAAAAGGCAGATATTCTAGCTAACATTTCTTGTCACCTACTACAGGCCAAGAGCCCTGCTAGGTTCTCCACAAATGCCATTTCAGTTAGTCCTCACAATTCTTGACAACAAACATCATTTCGCACTCTGCAGTTCAGGAAACAAAAGCAAAGCAAGGCAACTACACTGCCCGAAGTCTTCAACTAGTCAATAGCACAGTCTGGATTTAAATCTATGTTTTCTTTTCTTTTTTTAAAGGTTTTTTTTTATTTTTTTTAATGTGTATTTATTTTTGAGACAGAGAGAGACAGAGCATGAATGGGAGAGGGTCAGAGAGAGAGGGAGACACAGAATCGGAAGCAGGCTCCAGGCTCTGAGCTGTCAGCACAGAGCATGACGTGGGGCTCGAACTCACGGACCATGAGATCATGACCTGAGCCGAAGTCGGACGCTTAACCGATTGAGCCACCCAGGCGCCCCAACCTATGTTTCCTTAAATTAAAAAAAAATCCCTATTTATTCCATGATACCAGGCGATATTTTCTCCAAATTTCTATATAATGGTTTTGACCTGCCTTAAAGTTCTTAACACACGTTACCTTGTCTTACACATCAACACGGGACCTGGTATGTTGAAAGCACTATTAAATTTGACTTAGATTTGTTTGTATACATTAGCTAGAAACCAGGTAGATGTCACATTCAGCAAATGCCTGATGTACATGTAATTGGACACATTCATAAATGGTAACAGACAAGGACACCTTTGAATTCATGCCTGTCAGAATATGGAATAAGACGATTAGAGGAATAAAATTTGCCCACTTCAAAAATATTTTATACCTAACAGAATACAATTTTCTCTTGCAATGTTTCCTGATGCTTGGCTATCTTTGGAGAACTTATTTTCCTTTAAGGGCTGAATTAAAAAAAAAATCCCTCAAAGAGTAGGTTATTGCAGGCTAGACAGATGGGGTACTTGTCTATGAATGTGCCACTCACCTTACAGTTACTGATGGCTGTTCTATTAATCACTGGCACAGATATTTACTAGAGCATGTGGTTCATATTGGGCAATAGGACCAAATTAGACCTCTCTTACAGGAAAAAAATTCCCCATTAGCCACTGAAAGCAACCCCAGGAGATGACAATTACAAGCTAATAGGGTCATTTATTTTTGTGTTTGTATTTTCAACTGAAAGAAATACATTAACTGCTATGGGAGACCTCCAGACAGTGTGAAGGAGCTAAAGGAAAAGTTTATTCTCTCATCTGCAAACTAAGCCATGAGCCAGACCACTATGGTATGACCCAGGCATCGCTACACAAAGTTAAATGCAGATGAGGAGAGTTGCTAAGTACAAAGCTATTTAGAAGGAATAAGTGAGTCTCAGATTCATCGGAAAACCACAAAATAACATGCAAGATGGGAAGCTAAGTCAATCTTCAACTTCAGAGTTGGAAAGTAAGGAGATACCATGATTCAACAACAACTTTACACCACAGTGGGTATAGAGCTTTATTTATATGCACACAAATACACACATTTCTTGAATACTAACAAGAAATCCATGTATTGATTTTGTAGGATCATTGGCAGGGTAGATAGAAGAAAAAGTATCTAAATGTATAAGTGACTGCTATAAAAAAGAGAAGTACCATGAGAGTGTAAAATTTCTATGAGACAGAGAGAGAGAGAAAATTTGTAGAGGAGTGAGGAGTAGAAGTCTGGAGAAAGTGATAGAATGGGCAACATATTTCCTTTTATTTTTTTTTTAATTTTTTTTTTAACATTTATTTATTTTGGGGACAGAGAGAGACAGAGCATGAACAGGGGAGGGGCAGAGAGAGAGGGAGACACAGAATCGGAAGCAGGCTCCAGTCTCTGAGTCATCAGCCCAGAGCCCGATGCGGGGCTCAAACTCATGAACCGCGAGATCGTGACCTGAGCCGAAGTCGGACGCTCAACTGACTGAGCCACCCAGGTGCCCCCATATTTCCTTTTTTAGGCATCTGAAATCTTCCATTTTACGTAAGCATTTGCACTTTGTCTGTCTGCATTTGTGAAATCATTTAGAAAAGATCTTTGATTGGCATGAGTGTGACTGGAAAACAGGGTCTCCTGTGTGGAAGCTGAGGGTGTTGGGAGCTTACCAACACTGCTTGTCTCAGCGTCCTATGCCTTGCAGGCTCCTTCAGAGACTCTCTTTTATTAAACTTCCCTCAACTGCTCTCATTGAATGTGTCATCATATTCTTGTGCAGAAACCACAAATGCTGCCTTCTGATTTAGGGATCAGTGAAAGAACATTTTATTATTATTATCTTTTGTTTGTTTGTTTGCTTGTGTGCTCCTTCTCCCTAAGATGATATATGGTATCAAGTGCATATGCATTCGACACAAGGGGCATCTGCACGAGTGGAGAGAGGTGACCTCCCTGCGAAAAACACAAGTAATTTGTCCCTGGAAATACTCTTCATTTCTATATTCGGAGCCTAATAGCTGTAACGACACTTTACTGGTGGTGACTGATCAGGACTGCCTCCTCAGGGACCTGAAAGTACTTAGAACTATTCGAGGACTCCAGGAGAAAGAGCTTCCTCGTGTGGATCTCTCACTAAAATTCAATCAAATTAGTGAAAACATTATGATCTTCTTGTCGCCATAAATACTTTAGTTCTCTAACCTACCAAAACCTAAATCCAGTTCTTATTATTTGCAAAGTGATCATGACTGGAGACATTCGCTGCAACATTATATATGCTAGAACACTCAAGGATGTAAGCAAGAGGAGTGGTGTTGGGCATGCTAGGGAGGGGGCCACATGGAAGACGTCTTTGAGGAGCTCTACTAGACTGGCAAAGAGCCAGAGCTGAGCACGATCCTCCAGTTTTCTTGTGACTGGAATAATCACACTGCTTACACCAAGTCTGGGCTACAAGTCTCCACTAAGTTCCATCTGCAGATCTCGCATACCATGGACAACCAGAGCACTGAAAGAGATCCGTGAAAATCTAAGGGATTGGTCAGATGAAGATTCCGTACCTATAATTGGGGGTTGAACTGAATATGGAGAAGTATTTCCTAGCTCAAAGAGTAGAATGCAGATATCCTGATTATAGTGATGAATCAAGTACCTATTTGTGATAGGTGCTTGGATCACACAGACCTGGTTTTGAGTTCTGGTCCTTCCTCTGTTGTGGAGTAGCTAGGTGATTTTGAGAAATACACTGAGGATAGATATAGATATAGATAAATTATATATATATTATTATATATATTATATCTATATATATGTGGATATATATATTATACACACACACACATATATATGTATATATATATATATATATATATATATGCACACGTACATACATATACACAGAGAATATATAAAAAGTGTTTAGAAGTGTGTTAAGAAATTATCCAGTACTCAGTGGTCAGTAGGTGCTATTATTTCAGCAACATTTTTTTTTGGTATGGCAAAACATGTACATTTACTCAATTAGCAACACTTCACACTTTCATTTGTAACACTATTTAAGCCTAAACTTCTGTTGCATAAATCTTAAATTTTATTTTTTCTCAAAACATATTGCTATGAGGGAGAAAAAAATGTGTCTCTCTTAGGAGATGTCTATTATTTTTCTTTACCTACAACACTATATTCCTTTGATTTTATTTTTTTATTTTTTTTTTTAAATTTTTTAACATTTTATTTATTTTTGAGACAGAGAGAGACAGAGCATGAACGGGGGAGGGGCAGAGAGAGAGGGAGGCACAGAATCGGAAGCAGGCTCCAGGCTCTGAGCCAACAGCCCAGAGCCCGACGCGGGGCTCGAACTCACGGACCGCGAGATCGTGACCCGAGCTGAAGTTGGGGCTTAAGCGACTGAGCCACCCAGGCGCCCCTATTCCTTTGATTTTATAAGAAGTTTGGTCAACAGGAAAGCACAAGTAAGTTCAGCACTTATACAGATTTAGAGATCTGTTTATCTAAGGAAACATTTTGTCATTATCTTGTTTTGTCCCTGCCTGGTTCCCGAAGAGACAAGGACCAGACACTGAAAATTAAAAATATATCTTACAGTCCATTCGAAACACATTAGTATAGATCTGAAACAATAGTGCCAAACAATAGCAATTGCTGTCATCACTCAGAATATCTGAAGAACATACAAAAATTCTAATCCCTGTTTTGAGATACTTAGCATATTTCACACACTCCAATGAGGATACTCCACTTGACCAAGGAAAATAAAACCATAAATAAGTACTTGAAATAATCTTGTAAATATTACCAATGTAAATATATCCAAATATACACAGGAGAAGCCAGTAGAGCAGGGGAAAGTACAGGATTTTCCAACAGTGAAAAATAAATGAAGATAAATACATATAATAAATTCACAGTACTTATTCTTTCATCACTGAAATATGTTTATATTTAGTAGAAAACACACTGAAATGATCTCTAGATTGACATGTGCTCTACGAAAAGATATCTTTAGAACTGGTGATCACCTTGATTTTTCTTCTGAAATACTGTAATAAATGCATCAAAAGTTGTATCTCAATAATACAGATTTGGTTTAACTGGAACCTCCCTTTGTGTTCTCCATGTTATAATGATTATATTGGTGTCAATCATACCTAGAATTCAAGATGGTCTCGTAAGAAGAAAAGTACAGGAACTTTCCAGGTTGTATGGGAGAATTGGAGATCCCATCAGGCTTTCTATTCTCACTTCATTTTAAAACTGAAATATATGCCAACTGTTTTACTTTATGGGGATCTTCCCATCCCACTGAATGCAAAAGAGGGCCACTTATCTAGGAGTCCATAAATGTGGGAAGTGGTGGCTGGCAAGGTTGTATAAAGTTTACTTTCACATATCCTAAAGCTACAGATGAGGTCTGTCTCTATTGAGAGAATACAATGAGTCCTGGTTATGATGATTATTTCCCAAGGCATAAGAGTGAGGAGGAGTTATTTGAATAAAGTATCTCTATAGGATATTGGAAATAAAATAGCTCTTTCGATAATATCTTTGGATTAAGTGGTTATTTAAGTTTAGGCCACAGAGATATAAACTATCAAGTAAAATAGTAACTGTTAATAATGGAGAGACAGAAGACATGAGGTTTGGGGCCTACTTATATTGTTAAGGATTGTACTAAATGCCAACATTTGTCTCAAATATTCTATTGTGGGTAGGAATTATCACCTTCATTATATAATCATGGATACTCGGAACTGAAGTAACTTCCTCAAATTTTCAGAGTCCCCTAAAGCCTTTCCTACAGTACAAAGTTTGTCTCAATAAGCAAATCAGAACCAAGATTCATTTTTCGTTTGTGATCCTGTCCCAGAATGAGGGAGAGAGAGAAAATAGAAAATCATCCTCCTGGTTTTATATAGGATCAGTTTAATTTGGAATCTCAGTACCTGGACCATGATGAAATACATAATAGAGGTTCAATACATGCTAGCCTCCATCAGTAGCTGTGTCAGAGAGGATTATCACAGCAGAATTTTATTTACTTGTTTGGATCCCATAATAGACTGACTTCAGTGTCCTTGAAAAAATTAGCATACCTAAATAATGTACTACCGAAGAAGGAACTAAAGAATATTTATACTTACCAAAGTAAAAATATGGGTAAAGTCTATACCCAACCTAATTCCCTATTTTTCTGCATAAGTGCTTCATAGATGGTTTATTACACAATTAAAACTATATAAGGCACGTAAGAATGGTAAATACAGTGTTTTATCTATAAATGTATTTGCTACCCAAACAGAACAAATTCAGCATCCTTAAAGGACTGAGGAACAAGCCTTTCGCTACTTCCCACTCACAGCAGACAATATAATCCATACTGATAACTGGTCCTTGTACATAATGCTCACCACCTTTACAATTAGAGCCTACTATATGAGACCAAGTTGGACAAAATAACCCCAAGAAAACAACTGTTTACAGAGCAGAAAAGGTTGCTAATCACCTTTTGCTTCCTGGAAAGAAGAGTCCCCTGCATGTGATGCACTTAGAAGCGTAAGGCAATGGAGTCTGATAGAAATGCCGGCTTTACCACACTCCTTTTGTTCAGAAAACAAGTAGGAAGGTAGAATGTGCCACTTCAGGGCAAGAGATACAGATATAACAGTATCTTGCAGGAAGATGGAAATTGCTCAGAGGCTACAAACTGACCTGCTCTCCTTATAAGGAAAATACTTGTCTACACCAGAGATCTATACTCCTTTTTCTGAACAAATGCCACTTTCTAGATATGTCCTTCCCCTTAACAGAATGCAAAATCAGAAAATGAAGCAAATTAAAATTGACTTAACAAAAGCACAGCTACCTCATGAACCCATGAAAACAAAACCCATGAAAACTGTATGGTCATGAAGACTACGTAGCTAAGAGGTTGCTTCTCATTTTTTCCCCAACTGCAGGAGTAAGAAGGAAAAGTTTTGTTACATTAAAAAAATTTTTTTAACGTTTTATTTATTTTTGAGACAGAGAGAGACACAGCATGAATGGGGGAGGGGCAGAGAGAGAGGGAGACACAAAATCCGAAGCAGGCTCCAGGCTCTGAGCTGTCAGCACAGAGCCCGACGCGGGGCTCGAACCCACGGACCTTGAGATCATGACCTGAGCCGAAGTCGGACACTTAACTGACCGAGCCACCCAGGCACCCCAAGAACTGTTACATTTTAAATGCTTGGGATTTTTAGTAGATATTCTAGTATTTTTTTTTTTCATTTACTCTACTTGTCTTTGTTAAATATCTTCACCTTTTTTTTAGAAACATGGGTTAACCTTGGATTGATCTTAATTGTTTTATGAAATCGGTGCCATGGGGAGAGTTCATTATATCACAACTCTAGCCTAGTGCTATGCACATGTGTGTGCAAGTTCATGTGTGCATTCCATTAATGTATACTTTATGTACAAATACAATTCACAGACATTAGGTATACAGATGGCTGGCTTTTGACAAATGTATGCATTAATGCAATCACCACCTCAATCAAGATAATGAACAGTTCCATTACTCTAGAAAATTCACTCACCACTCCTCAACCCAGGAAATGCTTTTTATTTATTTATTTTTTTTAAATTTTTTTTTCAACATTTTTTATTTATTTTTGGGACAGAGAGAGACAGAGCATGAACGGGGGAGGGGCAGAGAGAGAGGGAGACACAGAATCGGAAACAGGCTCCAGGCTCCGAGCCATCAGCCCAGAGCCTGACGCGGGGCTCGAACTCACAGACCGCGAGATCGTGACCTGGCTGAAGTCGGACGCTTAACCGACTGCGCCACCCAGGCGCCCCAGGAAATGCTTTTTAAAAATACAAATTAGTTTTGCCTGTCCTGAAATTTCACACAAATGGAATCCTATAGGATAGACTCTTTTGTATGAAATTTCCTTTGTTCAGCAAGGGAACTATGAGATTAATCCAATGAGTAGCTTGTTCCTAATTATTGCTGAATAGTATCCATTCGATGGATGTATCACAGTTTATCTATTCAACTCAGATATTTAGGTTTTTAATTGTTTTGGACTATTATAAATACATCTGCTATGAACATTTGTGTACAAATCCCTTTATGGATTTATGCTTTCATTTCTCTTGGGAAAATTCCTAGTAGAGAAACTACTATGCTAAATGTATGGTTCTTTATAGGAACATGCCAAAAGTTGTTCTGAAAGTGGTTGCAACATTTTATACTCTTGACAGTGTATGGGATTCCAGTTGTGACACGTTACTGCCTGGAATTGGTATTCCATGTCTCCCTTTATTTTGGCCACTTTATTAGGTGTGAAATTGCATCCCATTGTTATTTTAATTTTCATTTCCTGGATGACTAATGGTATTAAGCATCATTTCATGTACTGTTTGCCATTTGTATATCTTCCTAAGTGAAGGGTCTAAGAGTTTTTGACAGTAGTTTATGCTTCTTCCTGAGTTATGTGATTTCTTTATATATTAGGGGTTTAAGTCCTTTTTCAGATATATGTGCTAAGAATATTTCCATCCAGTACTCACATATTAATATTTTAGATGGTATATTTTAAAAAGTAGTTTTTATTTTAATCAAGTTGAACTTTATTTTTATATGTTAAATCTTTTTTATGTTCCATGTTAGAAGTCTTTGCCTAATCCAAGGTTGAAAAATATTTCTCCTATGTTTTCTTCCAGAGATTTTATGGTGTTATTTCCAATGCAATTTTTATGAATTTTTTTATGAAGTAAGGTAGGGGTCAATTAAAAAAAAAACTTATATTACATATGGATATTCAGTTTTCTTTTTTTTCCCAGCACCATTTGTTGAAAATATTATGAGTGAATTCCCATTGAGCTACTTGGGCCATTAACTGAAAAAATCAACATATATATGTGTATATATATACATACATATTTATATATATATATATATATATATATATA